>NC_028645.1:28608700-28613617 GCF_001406875.1 Solanum pennellii
TACTATCCTGGTGTCGGAACGTGACACTCTGATCCATATACTATCCTGGTGTCGGAACGTGACACCCGATCCACTATTCCCAATCTTTTAGTTCATCAAGCCTTCTTTTATACCAGGGCGTCATCATTAACTAATGATTTTTGGGTTTAAGATTCAACAGCCTCATCATGCTAATTCGTCACAATCATGTAATCATATCATACATACACACAATTAAGCAATATAGAAGACGTTACATTACTACCCAATACATATCATTCGCTAATAAGAGTTTACTATGAAATAGCATAAACCATAACCTACTTCCACCAAAGAATCGCGATCAAACAAGCTATCTTCCCAAAGCTGCGTTCTTCCTCTCTCTCGATCGATCGTTTCTCCCTCTCTTTGTTCTTTCTATTTTTCTTATTCAAACCCTCTTTCTTTTACCCTAATTAGCATATAATTAAGTATAAAAGATGATAAAATACCCCACTACTTGTTTCAAGGTTCTCTCTTTTAACCCCCAAGTAATTTAATTATTAGCATTAAACCACTAACTTTATAATTATAAGCAGGAATAGTCCAAAACGCCCCTTAAAACATTTAACAGAAATCCGACCCAGTCAGGGTTACGCAGCCTGTGACGGCCCGTCGTGCCTGCGACGGTCCGTCCTGCTGCTTCCGTCACAAAGTTCAGAGACTCAATTCATTAAAGAGTCTGTGACGGCCCGTCATGTCTGCGACGGTCCGTCCTGCCATTTCGTCGCGAAGTTCAGAGAGTCGATCTCAGTACCCAAATTTCTAAATTCTAAGTGTTTTGGAACGAGACCCCCTCGACGGTCCGTCGTGCCCATGACGGTCCGTCGTGGGATCCGTCGACCCAGACAGTGATTTCCAGAAATTAACTCTGCTGCTCCAAACGACTAAACAGGTCGTTACAATAGATACCAATTTACCCATCGTTCGTCCTCGAACGATCACAAGAAGAAAAACAAGGGCAAAAGGGAGTACCTGAATCTGTAAACAGGTGTGGGTATCTTTCTTGCATATCAGCCTCCTTCTCCCAAGTGGACTCTTCAACTGGTCGATTCTTCCATTGAACCTTGATGGATGCAATCTCCCTTGATCTCAACTTGCGAATTTCTCTATCTAGAATGGCAACAGGCTCCTCCTCATAAGTTAAATTCTCATCAAGCAGAACTGAATCCCAACGAATGATGTAGTTTCCATCCCCATGGTATCTTTTCAACATAGACACATGAAATACCGGATGCACTCCTGACAGTCCTGGAGGCAAGGCTAATTCATAAGCCACCTCCCCTACTCGCTTAAGTACTTCAAATGGTCCAATATACCTTGGGCTTAGCTTACCTCTTTTACCAAACCGCATCACCCCTTTCATGGGCGAAACCTTCAGCAAGACTTGCTCACCCTCCATGAACTCCAAGTCCCTAACCTTTCGATCTGCATATTCCTTTTGCCTGCTTTGAGCCGCTAAAAGCTTTTCTTGAATAGATTTCACCTTCTCTAATGAATCCCTCAAAAGGTCAGTACCCCAAGGTCTAACCTCAAATGCATCAAACCACCCAATGGGAGACCTACATCTCCTCCCATACAATGCTTCAAATGGGGCCATGTCAATACTTGAGTGATAGCTATTATTGTATGAAAACTCCGCTAAGGGTAAGAAGCTATCCCAATGGCCACCAAATTCTATCACACATGCACGAAGCATATCCTCCAACACTTGAATCGTTCGCTCAGACTGTCCATCGGTCTGAGGGTGAAATGCAGTACTAAGGTCCAACCTAGTACCTAATTCCGCATGCAATGTTCTCCAAAACATAGAAGTAAACTGCGTACCTCTATCTGATATGATGGAGAGTGGAACTCCATGCAACCGAACAATTTCCGAGATATAGAGTTTGGCTAACTTTTCTGCATTGTAAGTCACCTTGACCGGAATGAAGTGAGCAGACTTAGTTAACCTATCCACAATTACCCAAATAGAATCAAACTTACCCAATGTCTTTGGAAGACCAACCACGAAGTCCATTGCAATTCTTTCCCACTTCCATTCAGGAATGGGCATTCTCTGAAGTGTTCCTCCGGGCCTCTGGTGTTCATACTTTACTTGCTGACAATTTGGACATTTGGCAACAAAATCAACAATGTCGCGCTTCATTCTACTCCACCAAAAGTGTTGCTTTAGGTCACGATACATCTTGGTTGCACCAGGGTGTATAGAATACCTTGAACTATGAGCCTCTGTCAGAATAGTGTTGATCAAATCATCAACACGGGGTACACATACCCTTCCCTTGATTCTCAAAACACCTTCCTCATCGATTGTTGCTTCTTTAGCCTCTCCTCGCAACACTTTATCTCGGATTCGGATCAATTTCTCATCATTAAACTGTTTTCCCTTGATCTTGTCAAGAAAAGAAGATCTCGCCTCCACACTGGCCAAAAATCCTCCCTTCTCATTTACTTCCAACCTCATAAGGTCATTAGCCAGAGTCTGAACCTCTCTAGCCAATGGGCGTCTAGAAGCTTGTAAGTGAGCTAAACTACCCATGCTCCCTGCTTTTCTACTTAAGGCGTCTGCCACCACATTAGCCTTTCCTGGGTGATACAAGATGGTGACATCATAATCCTTCAGTAGTTCCATCCATCTCCTCTGTCTCAAATTCAAATCTTTCTGAGTAAAGACATACTGTAGGCTACGATGATCCGTATAGACTTCACACTTAACCCCATATAGATAGTGTCTCCATTGCTTTAATGCAAACACTACCGCAGCCAACTCCAAATCGTGGGTCGGATAATTACGTTCATGCACCTTTAATTGCCTCGAAGCATAAGCAATTACATTCTTCTCTTGCATTAGCACTGCACCCAAACCAGAATAGGATGCATCACAATACACAATGAAGTTCTTACCCTCTACTGGCAAGGTAAGGATAGGTGCGGTAGTCAGCAAGGTCTTGAGTTTCTGAAAGCTTTCCTCACATTCATCCGACCATACAAATGGAACATTCTGCTTAGTCAAGTTCGTCAATTGGGAAGCAATAGAAGAGAATCCCTTGACAAATCTACGGTAGTAACTGGCTAAACCAACAAAGCTTCTTATTTCTGACACGTTAGTAGGTCTTACCCAATTCTTCACTACTTCGATCTTAGAAGGATCCACCATCACTCCATCCTTAGAAACCACGTGCCCCAAGAAGGACACTGAATCTAGCCAAAACTCACACTTGGAGAATTTGGCATAAAGCTTTTTCTCCCTCAACATTTCCAACACAATTCTCAAATGCTCCTCATGTTCCTTCTTACTCTTGGAGTATATCAGTATATCATCAATAAATACGATCACAAAGAGATCCAGATATGGCTTAAAAATCCCGTTCATCAAGCTCATGAAAGCAGCAGGGGCATTCGTTAGTCCAAATGACATTACCAAGAATTCATAATGCCCATACCTGGTTCGAAAAGCAGTCTTTGGCACATCTGCTGCCCGTATTTTCAATTGATGATAACCAGACCTCAAGTCAATCTTAGAGAAGACACAAGCACCTTGTAACTGATCGAACAAGTCATCAATGCGTGGAATGGGATACTTGTTCTTAATAGTTACCTTGTTAAACTGCCGGTAGTCTATGCACATCCGAAAACTCCCATCCTTCTTCTTCACAAATAACACCGGAGCACCCCAAGGGGATGCACTTGGTCTAATGAAACCTTTACTTAACAACTCTTGAAGTTGGGCCTTTATCTCCCTTAACTCTGCTGGAGCCATTCTATAAGGAGGTATGGAAATGGGACGAGTACCCGGCTCTAGATCAATGCAAAAGTCAATATCTCTATCTTGTGGCATACCAGGAAGGTCTGCAGGAAACACATCCAAAAACTCACGGACTACCGGAACCGACTCAATTGAAGGTACTTGGTAGTATCATCCCGGAGGTGTGCCAAGAAAGCTAAGCACCATTTACTAACTATTCTCTTAGCACGAAGAAAGGAGATGATACGAACTGGAGTGGAAGTTTAGTCACCCTCCCACACTAACGGATCTGTCCCAGGCTTGGCCAACGTTACAGTTTTAGCATTGCAATCTATGATTGCAAAATTTGGAGAAAGCCAAGTCATACCCAGAATTGCATCGAAATCAACCATTTCTAAGATAACCAAGTCTACATGAGTATTTCTCCCCACAAAAGTCACCAGACAAGACCTATACACCTTTTCAACTATCAGAGACTCACCCACCAAAGTAGAAACACGAATAGGCATGTCAAGCAATTCACAGTGTAAATTAAGACCAGAAGCAAATGAGGAAGATACATATGAAAATGTGGAGCCAGGGTCAAATAATACAGAAGCCATGCAATCACAAACCAAAAGATTACCTGTGATGACAGCATCGGATGTCTCCGCTTCAGACCGCCCAGGGAAAGCGTAACAATGGGCCCTATAACCTGTCTGCCCGTTGCCCCTACCATGTGTTGTTGTAGTAGCTCCAGTTTGCCCGTCACCCCGGCCGTTTTGGTGACCACCATTACCTCGGCCACCACGCACTCCAGAATGACGGCCTCTTCCATGACCACCTCTACCTCTGGCTATTTGAGGTCTGTAACTCTGTTTTGGACAATACCTCTTAACGTGTCCAGTCTCCCCACATCCATAACACTCTCTGGATTCAAGCATATGTCTCTGTGAGAATGACGAAGTCTGGGGATAGCCTCCAAACTCAGAGAAGTGTTGACCGGTCTGCGGTGAACCCCCAACTACAGTCTGCTGTGAAGACTGAATTGGTCGGGCTGGATAACCTCCTGAACCCTGCCCTCTGGAGTAACAACCATTAAACTAACCTCCCTTACGAAACCTTTTAGATGTCGATGCCATGGTGAAGTCATCTGGCTTCACTCCCTCCAC
>NC_028645.1:28616394-28737740 GCF_001406875.1 Solanum pennellii
TGTGACGGTCCGTCGAGCCCTCAACGGTCCGTCCTGCCATTTCGTCGTGAAGTCCAGAGAGTCGATCTCAGTACCCAAATTTCTAAATTCTAAGTGTTTTGGAACGAGACCCCCTCGACGGTCCGTCGTGCCCATGACGGTCCGTCGTGGGATCCGTCGACCCAGACAGTGATTTCCAGAAATTAACTCTGCTACTCCAAACGACTAAACAGGTCGTTACACCCTCATAGGGGAGTCAACACCTCATGTGGAACTATATAGTGAATCTTTCTCTATGGAAAGTCAACACCACCCATTGCCAAGTTCACTCGGTGCTAAGCTAAGTCCCTTTTTGAAATGTGTTTAATCTCTTTATTATTCATCATAGATTAGTGTATGTCATAGGGTCTATCCCTTATATAATGATCATCATCATGGCTCAACAAGAATTGCAAGAGTATTGTCCTTTCATTACAATTTATATAAGTGATGTTAGAACATTTACATAATCACATCATGATAAGGCACACTGGTATGTTATAACCATCCTTATAACATTTACATATTTGCCAACACCTCACAATACCATATTAAAGACATTTCAATTCAACTTCATACCAACCCTATCAATCTTAATACAAGGTATACTTGAATACATCATCATCATTTAGTCACAATTAACCATAATTTAAGTAAAGAGTTGAGATCACAAGAAATACCAAGTATCCTTCATTATCCACCATCAAGGTCTTACCATAAACACTTAACTCAAGCCAACAACACTGTAATATCATCACACAACAAAAACAAACATGATAAAAAATTTCAATTGAATCAATTTATTACAATCCATCACTAGTTCATAGCTTAAGATAAGAGACTTAGGTCAAATTCATAATCTACTTCATCAACCTAGATCAATTACTCAAGAACTAGCATCATAGGACTATAATTCATCTAAATATATTCAAAAATTGGTACAACAACATCATAGTATAGTAATTCACACATTAACAACAACAAATACATCAATACTAGATACCTCAATTCAAGATCACAACATAGGGTTGAGGGGGGTAGGTCATCTGCTACAAAATACACCATGAAATCAAGAAATAACATAATTGAGTTATCATACATGTTTCAAAGGAAATCATAACCAAATCAAATTGGAAGATCAATTTCGAGATTGAAAAAGACCCACATGAAAGTTCATCTTTTAGAATCAATTTGAAGGAACTTTTTGGGGAAAGAAGTCCTAAAGGTGAAAGAAAACCTGTACCTTAATGTTTGATGAAAATTTATGGAGAAACCTTGGTTATTGCATCCCTAGAATCCACCTTGACCTTGTTTCCTATGGTGCTCTTAAACTTGGGAGAGAGAAAGAAGAGAGAAGAAAGAGAGTGTTGGGTTTGGGAATTATGAGGGCTTACGTTAGTTTAATTAGGTTAGGGTCTTTATATAGGTTGTTAAATAAAATAATTAGACCACTATTAACCCCTAACTAATTAACTACCATTTAATTAATTAAATTCACCAAACTTAAAATGTGCAGTGAAACAGTTCACTCACAGCCGACTCCCCGATCGACGCCCCGTTTGTCTAACGAAGGCCAAGGGACCAACCATCCTGTTGGTCCGTCATTGAGTTCAGAGACTTGTAAAAATAGGCTTTGACCAAATATTGTAAGTATCCATCCATGGAGGCAATCGACGCCCCGTCGATTGGACCACGGTCCTTTGATGACAAGTCGTTGGTTCACACTGCCTTGGGCAACCTTCGACCTAAATTCAAGGGTCCTCCTCAAGGGCCCTTGGTTGGTCCTTCGGGGGTCGTGCCCACACGTTTTGACTACTAATTAACTCTATTACGTGTTAGGCACCCTTCAATTGAAATTCATCTATTTACAACTCCTAAAACTTAGTCAAATAGGCTAAGGCACACTAGCACCTCTTTAAACTAGTTTCCGGACGTCATGGTCGTTCCTTGACGTTTTGATTTCTAAACTTCCTAAATGACTTATATACATTAAAATATACCTTAAAACAGTGTATAAACCTTTTCACACTTATTTTAGGCTCTAGAACACGTTTTAGACTTTCGAAGTATTACATTATCCCTCCCTTAGGAACATTCCTCATTGAATGACACCAAAATCTTTTGAAAGGAAAGAATAGACTCAAGATTAGCATCCAAACCAATCAATAATACATAACAACATAAGTTACAACCTCAATCATATCATTTAGATAAAGTAATTCAAAAAACTTCAATTACCGTTATAAGGCTCAAAATCACATTATGAGGAATTTTCCTTCTCACACAACAACATGAGATCAACATACCATATGACTCAATTTTGCAAAAGCTCAACTTATCGAGATGCTAAATATCATGTCATAAAGACTCATCATATAAACTTGCACATTATAAATTAGAAAAAGAATAATTGCAAATTTTCAAATCAAATGCACACTTTACTGTAATGACATCATAAAATGCATATTTTTGCAAAACTTCACCAAAAATAAAAGCAACATAAATTTGTTTTAGTCATTATTTTCATTATTAATAGGAATTACTAACCTTAGTTATCAAATAGATGAGGTTAACAGGACTTCATGTCGGCCTCGGCCTCCCATATTGCAACCTCAACTAGGTGATTCTTCCATAACACCTTTACGGAAGCTACCTTTTTATTCGTTAACTTCTTCACTTGATGATAAAGGATATTTACCGGGACCTCCTCATAGGAGAGGTTATCCTTCACAACCAAGACCCTCAATAGGAATAATAGACTCGGGATCATTGATACACTCCTTAAGTATATAAACATGAAAAATCGGATGAACCGAAGCCAATTCACTAGGCAACTTTAACTCATATGCCACCTTACAAATATTTTGCAAGATTTCTTTGGGGCCAACATATATAGGACTCAACTCCCCTTTCTTTCCAAATCTTACCATCCCGTTCATAGGTGAAATCTTAAGGTACATCACCCTTTTCAAACTTTAACTCCCTTCTTCTATGATCGACATAAGACTTTTGCCGACTATAAGTTGTTTGCAAGCGATTCTTTATAATATGAACTTTCTCCAAGGTCTTATAAATAAATTTGGGATCCAAAAGTGAAGGCTTGCCCACTTTAACCCAGCCAATTGGAGATCTACATCTCCTAGCATACAAAGCTTCATAAGGAACCATAGATATAGATGAATGGTAGCTATTGTTGTAAGCAAACTCCACCAAAGGCAAGTGGTTATCTCAATTTCACTTGAAATTAATGAATACAAGCTCTAAGCATATCCTCAAGGGTTTGAATAGTACGCTCCTCTTGACTATCCATTTGGGGATGAAAAGTGGTACTTAACTTCACCTCGGTACCCAACCCTTCTTTGAATTACCTCCAAAACCTAGAAGTGAATTGTTAACCCCTATCCAATATGATGGATAATGAAATACATGTCACAACCCGAAAGTACCGCCTAGAAGTTAGGAGGACACCTCGTTTCGTGGACAGGAGTACTTGACCCTTTGGGGTCTTGTACAAGCCCTTCAACTATCATTCATTACATATGACATGAAAAGTAGTACGGAATTTAAACTTTTCACGAATAATTTAATAAAAAGGAAATCTTTCATAAATACTTAAGAAATCTTATCGTCAAAAGACAAAATTAAGACACGACATATAATATCTTAGGGACATGGACCTTTACATTGAAATCAAATACATAATAAGTCTTAATAATAAAACTAGGAAACAATAGACTATGTCCTCGAATATATGTGGACACACCAATTCTTGAGAGAGTGAATTTCCCAAGCTTCGCCTTTCAAATCTTCAAAAAACTCTTCAACCTATACTTATAAAGTATAGAAAAGTATGGGATTATTACAAATAATGTACTAAGTATGGCATATGCAAAAACATGAGAAAAGGGACATTTTAGTTAAATAACATTTTATGCAATTTAAGAAAAATATTCAAGAAAAATAGATGCAAAACATCATAAGGAACATCATTTAACACTTAGAGAAGAGATTCCATAATTTTTCCACCAAAAGGGACCATTTATTGTAAACATACAAAAATTACAGTAAACTCCAATCAATATTACGGTGAACAAATTTGATTTTTAACAATGAATAATTTAAGGCACTCAAAATGAATTATCCTATCCAAAATGAGTGAACTTCCAAAACCAAGCGAAAGAGAGAGTGAACTCATTTTCCATAAGAGTTTCCCTACCTTTGGATTATCCTAAGACTCACTAAGGTAAGACATGAAGGAAGTATGCATATTCCTCCTTCAATATACACCAAAACAATCCTCAAGACTACCCCTTTCGGCTTACTCAACTCGGGATAAACAAGCCCCTCTATCAATGGCAAGACATTAAAAGACACACAACAAACCCCCAAAGTCTTCCCTTTCGGAATGACGACTTAGTTCAATGAGTAGATAGCATCCCATACCACCACCTATTCTAAGTAGTACATTCTTTTAGAAGGTTTTGCACCAAGTCTTCCCTTTCGGAAGGTCCTACCTAGTGCAATGAGTAGATAGCGTCTCATACCACCACGTACCCTAAGTAGTACATTCTTTTAGAAGGTTTTGCACCAAGTCTTCCCTTTCGGAAGGTCCTCCCTAGTGCAATGAGTAGATAGCATCCCATACCCCCACCTATTCTAAGTAGTACATTCTTTTAGAAGGTTTTGCACCAAGTCTTCCCTTTCGGAAGGTCCTCCCTAGTGCAATGAGTAGATAGCATCCCATACCCCCACCTATTCTAAGTAGTACATTCTTTTAGAAGGTTTTGCACCAAGTCTTCCCTTTCGGAAGGTCCTCCCTAGTGCAATGAGTAGATAGCATCCCATACCCCCACCTATTCTAAGTAGTACATTCTTTTAGAAGGTTTTGCACCAAGTCTTCCCTTTCGGAAGGTCCTCCCTAGTGCAATGAGTAGATAGCATCCCATACCCCCACCTATTCTAAGTAGTACATTCTTTTAGAAGGTTTTGCACCAAGTCTTCCCTTTCGGAAGGTCCTCCCTAGTGCAATGAGTAGATAGCATCCCATACCCCCACCTATTCTAAGTAGTACATTCTTTTAGAAGGTTTTGCACCAAGTCTTCCCTTTCGGAAGGTCCTCCCTAGTGCAATGAGTAGATAGCATCCCATACCCCCACCTATTCTAAGTAGTACATTCTTTTAGAAGGTTTTGCACCAAGTCTTCCCTTTCGGAAGGTCCTCCCTAGTGCAATGAGTAGATAGCATCCCATACCCCCACCTATTCTAAGTAGTACATTCTTTTAGAAGGTTTTGCACCAAGTCTTCCCTTTCGGAAGGTCCTCCCTAGTGCAATGAGTAGATAGCATCCCATACCCCCACCTATTCTAAGTAGTACATTCTTTTAGAAGGTTTTGCACCAAGTCTTCCCTTTCGGAAGGTCCTCCCTAGTGCAATGAGTAGATAGCATCCCATACCCCCACCTATTCTAAGTAGTACATTCTTTTAGAAGGTTTTGCACCAAGTCTTCCCTTTCGGAAGGTCCTCCCTAGTGCAATGAGTAGATAGCATCCCATACCCCCACCTATTCTAAGTAGTACATTCTTTTAGAAGGTTTTGCACCAAGTCTTCCCTTTCGGAAGGTCCTCCCTAGTGCAATGAGTAGATAGCATCCCATACCCCCACCTATTCTAAGTAGTACATTCTTTTAGAAGGTTTTGCACCAAGTCTTCCCTTTCGGAAGGTCCTCCCTAGTGCAATGAGTAGATAGCATCCCATACCCCCACCTATTCTAAGTAGTACATTCTTTTAGAAGGTTTTGCACCAAGTCTTCCCTTTCGGAAGGTCCTCCCTAGTGCAATGAGTAGATAGCATCCCATACCCCCACCTATTCTAAGTAGTACATTCTTTTAGAAGGTTTTGCACCAAGTCTTCCCTTTCGGAAGGTCCTCCCTAGTGCAATGAGTAGATAGCATCCCATACCCCCACCTATTCTAAGTAGTACATTCTTTTAGAAGGTTTTGCACCAAGTCTTCCCTTTCGGAAGGTCCTCCCTAGTGCAATGAGTAGATAGCATCCCATACCCCCACCTATTCTAAGTAGTACATTCTTTTAGAAGGTTTTGCACCAAGTCTTCCCTTTCGGAAGGTCCTCCCTAGTGCAATGAGTAGATAGCATCCCATACCCCCACCTATTCTAAGTAGTACATTCTTTTAGAAGGTTTTGCACCAAGTCTTCCCTTTCGGAAGGTCCTCCCTAGTGCAATGAGTAGATAGCATCCCATACCCCCACCTATTCTAAGTAGTACATTCTTTTAGAAGGTTTTGCACCAAGTCTTCCCTTTCGGAAGGTCCTCCCTAGTGCAATGAGTAGATAGCATCCCATACCCCCACCTATTCTAAGTAGTACATTCTTTTAGAAGGTTTTGCACCAAGTCTTCCCTTTCGGAAGGTCCTACCTAGTGCAATGAGTAGATAGCGTCTCATACCACCACGTACCCTAAGTAGTACGTTCTTTTAGAAGACTTAGTTCAATCAATTCTTTTGTGGAGGTTTAGCTTAACAGACATAGACCATGAGAGCTAGACATGGAATCCCGACATTAACCCCTATCGGATGAGGGATCCTCACTTTCCTAGAGTAAGGTCATTCCTTTTAGCTTTTACATGGATTTCCCAATAGCTACACCTATGCAGGCGCATAGTTGAGGGATAAGGAGATTGCTACTAAGTACTCATTCTCTACTCAAGAGGAGTACTCATCTCAAGAGGTACATTGGAATACAACATCTCAACTCACAAAGTGTAACCACCTCTTCTTCATATCCTCTACGTGCTAGACATAACCCGCACAGATTCTAAACACTTTAATCTAGAGGTTACGAATAGCTAGTGAACACCACATCTCAACTGAGAAGGGAATTCATCCTCCGATCTATCCTAGAAAGCTCTTATGATGTAGTAAGGTTGATACTAAACACTTCATCTCAACTCACGAAGAGTGTCCACCTTAAAATACCTCTATTTACTCAGTTTAACTTCATATATTCATCTAAGTGTGTGTGTACTTGTGAGCATCTTGCATATAAGAATTATTTCACTAAAATTAGCTTCTATACATGATTTAGTCCTACATTCATCAATTTTCACACATTACATGCTTCACAAGTCATATACTTTACCTACGCATAATCTAAGCCTAACATGCTATTAAACTTCAGAAATTACCAGACAAGACTTATATTCAATAACACTTCATTTCATATAATAGGCCTTCAAATCCACACCCAAAAAATATACCAAGTAATATCAAGTTCATCAAATAAATACCGCTAACAAGAAGGTGGACCATACCACTCAAAAGCAATTCATCATAAGAACTATACAATATAGGCAAATCACCATTTAACCAAGCCATCATCCACCATAATCAATTTCTCAATATTTCATCACAATAATTCCCTTAAGGGAGTGGGTAAACCAAAACAACAACATAAGAAAACCAAAGTTCATCCTTTACCCAAACATGCTCATTTAACCCATTTCTTAAGTTAAAAGTTTTAAATATGCATATATATGAGTTCATTAGATTTTTTACATGAAAACCATCAATTAATACAAGAATAAAAACATTTAAATCATTAGAATACTTTTACAAGAAGACCATGCTTAAAATCAAAGATAAAAGGAAATAGAGTTTGAAAACCCTTTTTGAAATCTTTTGAAAATGGCTCCTTGAATGAAAGAGGGTTCATGGATGGATACCATACATCAAAGATAATGAAACCCACAAATTTTTTTATGAAGATTCACTTCAAAACCAGCCCTTCTTTCCCTCCTTGAGTCTTGGCTTCAATGGTGACTTTGGGAGAGTTTTCTTTAGAGAGGGAGTTGAATATTTGAAGTGAGGGGTCTTGTCTAGGTATAGAGATTAAAACTAACTTAATATAACATAAAAACACTAAAAATATTGACCTAGGATTATAAATACTTGGGGTGAATTTACATAAAACACCCCAAGTTTGCAGCAGCTTCCACAGCTTTTGGAAGAGTCAATCGACGACCCAAGCTACGGGGTGTCACCCGTTCAACGACCCGTCCTGCTGGGCGTTGATGACTTCAGAGGCTGCTACATGGGGGGGATTGATTTCCCACTATGTATGGGACTACGCCCCCCAGTTGATGGGGAGTTTATAGGCCTACGCCCAGTAGACTGCCTCGTCGATTGAGCAGTGGTTTTGGCAGTTTTTTCCATGTCTTGGGCCCTTCTACTAGGACCACTTGTGGGTCGTAGGTGGGGTCATTTAAACTAAGTATTCTAGGTCTTAGTAACATCCCACCTTAGTTTCAAGGAAAACGAACATGTAAAACTCACTCAAACACGACAAGACGCAAGAACACTTTCTAAGGCACACTTTCCGAATGTCATGGACGTTCTTGGTTGTTTGACCACCAAACTTCACACACTGACTAAGAAAACTAACATAATTTTAACATAAAAATAACTCAATAAATAACCACGAGGCTGTAGTTCAGCATTGTTTGTTTTGGGGCTTTACATTCTCCCCCACTTAGAATAACATTCGTCCTCGAATGACACTAAAACTTCAACAACAACAAGGAGTAACTTAGCATCACATAAAACATTAAAATAAAGTCTCAAACATACAAAATTAAATCATCAATTAGCAAGGAGCATCATTTCACACTTTCAAACACTTAGCAACATAGGCGTCTATTGAAAATTTCAAAATTTTCAAAACTCACACTTAACCTTCTCCTATGGAGGAACTACGTTCTCCAACATTAAACATGCTCATATACAATACTTTTGTACACATTGAAACTTCAATTTTAGAAAAAACAAATTTTCTCAAAAATCACAAATCTTACACTGAACATTCACTATGTCATTGCCAACATACTCAAAATTTTCAAAAAATCCAGTCTTTGAGCAATTCATCAAGATGACATGATCATATGAACTATAAAACCACATAAACACATTTCATAACATAAAAAAAGCAATCATAAAGAGTTAAGACTTACCAAGATCATCAACTCCGGACTAGTTATCCTTCCTAGCTCCCATCCCATAGGAAGGGTTCTTTTTTGGAGCATTAGGATCTAGGGAAGCTTGATTGACCTATTTCCCTCATGCTTTGATTTTGGGGAAATCCCTAATCTTGTAGACCTTATTAACACATGAAAGAAAACCATTTGTTCTGGCAAGACACCTACCCAAATGTTTCTTCCTACAAGTAGGGCACCTAGTCCTCTCAAAAGAATGGCCACCACCTTTGGAATTTTGGTTTGGATCCCTATCCTTGTTTCCCATGGAAGCATATTGGTGATAGAACCTCTTCTTAGGATTTTGGTGACTAGAATCATCTGACATAGGCCTCATACACTCTTGCCTTATCTCCCTAATTTTTGACTCCTATTTTGTGCATAGACCATGAGTCTAGAGATATCCATGTCATTAAGAAGCATTGTCGTACAACACTCTTTCTCCACCAAGCTTAACACTACCATAACAAATTTGTTCATCCTAACCCGAGGGTTGGCTACCATGGTTGGGGAATACTTGGAGAGTTGAGTGAATTTGAGAGAGTACTCTTGCACAATCATTCAACCTTGACGAAGGTTCATGAATTTAACAATCTTCTTCTCCCTCCACTCTAGGGGAAAGAACCTATCTAGAAAAGCCTCTTTGAATTTTTCCCAAGCTTGCATTATATACTTCAACCTTGCTTCCAAAACAAATACTTATAGAGTATAGAAAAGTATGGGGTAAGTACAATTAATGTACTAAGTAAGGCATATGAAAAAACATGTAAAAAGGGACATTTTAGTAAACTAACCTTTCATGTAAAATAATTAAAACATTCATGAATTTAGAAGTAAAACACCATAACAAACATCTTTTGATACTCAGAGAAGGATTTCCCTTATTTTTTATAAAAAGATGCACTTTACATTAACCTTTAAAAACTTTACAGTAAACTAGCTAGCATTTACAGTAAACTTCCTTTAACATTACAGTGGAATAAAATGACTCCAAAGTAGTGGACTTACAAGGTATTGCCAATGAGGAAGTGAACTCATTTTGGTCGGAGTTTCCCAAACTAAGATAATCATAAGACTCAATAAGGTAAGACATGAAGGAAGTACGCGTATGCCTCCTTCAATACTCACGAAACTGATCCTCAAGACTTACCCCTTTTGGAGTACTCACCTCGGGATAACAAGCCCCCACTCAAAAGCAAGACAATATAACACCCAAATAACACACCAAAATTTCCCTTTCGGAATGCCTATTTAGTGCAATGAGTAGATGGCGTCCCATACCACCACCTACCCTAAGTAGTACATAATTTTAGAAGGCCTGGCACCAAGACACTCCTTTTGGAAGGTCCTACCTAGTGCAATGGGTAGATAGCGTCCCATACCACCACCTACCCTAAGTAGTACGTTCTTGTAGGAGACTTAGTTCGTTCAGTTCATACAAGACTCACCAAGACTCCCCTCTTGGAATGCCTACTTAGTGCAATGGATAATAGCGTCCCATTCCACTACCTACCTTATGTAGCATAGTATTTTAGAAGAGTTAGCACATTTGTTACTTTTATGGGAGTTAGCTTAACTGACATAGACCATGAGAGATAGACATGAAATCCTGATATTAACCCCTATCGGATGAGGGATCCTCACTTGCCTAGAGTAAGGTCATTCTTTTTAGGTTTTACAGGGCTTTCCCAATAGCTATACCTATGCGGGCGCATATTTAAGGAATAAGGAGATTTATACTAAGTAACTCATTCTCTACTAACGAGAAGTATTGATCTCGAAAAGTACATTGGAATACAACATCTCAACTCACGAACTGTAACCACCTCTTCTTCATATTCTTCGTGGTGCTAGACATAACCCCCACAGATTCTAAACATTATAAACTATATGGTAAGGATAACAAGTGAACACAGTACATCTCAACACACGAAGGGCATTCATCCTCCGACCTATCTTAGAAAGCTCTTAGGATTTAGTGAGGTTGCTACTATACACTTTAATTCAACTCACGAAGAGTGTTCACCCCAAAACTTTGCTTTTTTATTTAACTTAGCTTCATTCATTCATTCAAGTGTGAGTGTGTGTACATGTGAGCACACCTTGAAGATAAACATAGTTTCATTTTCATTTCATTATATACATTCTTAGACCTTCATTCATCACCTCACACACTTTACATGCTTCACATAATCATATAAGTCATTTAGACATAATACTTAGCATACTTTTTCATAACAAGCTTCGTAAAACACAGTAACAAAGGTATCTTCATTTCAATTTTCTTCACATAATATGGATTAATAACCACATTCACAATACACAAGTAACTATATATTCATACAATTCAAGTAAACATCGCCACCAAGAAGGTTGACCATGCCACTCAAGAACATTTCATAATAAAAGCTAAGCAACATAACCAAATTACCCTTTAATCCAAGATTTCCTAACCTATAAAATTTTAATCAATATTTCATCATAATATAGCCCTTTGGTCAGTAGGTGAAAAACAATATCAACCATAAGAAACAAAAGTTCAAAGACTACCAATTCATGCTCATTTAACCCATTTCTTAAGCCAAAAAATTGACATAAAGATTTAACATGTTTTGATTGATGTTTTTAGCACTAAAATCACCAACTAAAATTATAAACATCATTTTTAAGTCATTCAAAACGTTTAAATGGACCCATATTTAGTGTTGAAGATAGAGGAAACTAGGGTTGAAAACCCTTTTTGAAAATTTATTAGAAGGGACTCCTTTAATGGAAGAGAGTTCAAGGATGGATACCATACCTCACATATAATAAACCCCAATGATTTTTTATGAACAAACGCCCACCAACAGCCCTTCTAGTTCAAGTTTCCATGGTTCCTTGAGAGAGTTTTCTAAGAGGGAGGGGTTTAGGGTTTTAGGAAGAGGAGTCTAAAATTATGTCTTCGCGTTTGAAACACTTAATATATCTAAATAACCCTAGAAAAAATTTCCTAGGTTCATAAAAAACTTGGGGTGAATTTACCAAACACCCCAAGCCTTCACAGGAAATGAAAGCTTTTGGCAGGCTCACAGACGAGACCTAACCAACTGACCGTTGGTGGGGTATCACGGGTTGACACTTAGCTCCATTTGGAGAATTGCTAACTAACATTGCATTTTCCATAAACGAGGAAAGTCTACGGGCTATTGGTTGAACCACTGGACGTCGATTGCGCTCGTTGGTTGACACTGCCAAGGCAGTTTGGGTCCTTCTCTTGGACAATTTTCTAGGGCCCCTTGTGGATCCTAGGTGGGTTCGTACCCGAAAGTTTAATGTATAAACTAAGTCATATAGGTCATAGGAACATCCCTCATTATTTTCTAGAAAAACGAAGACGTAAAACCCACTATAACACATAAAGACACGCAAGCACTTTCTAAGGCACACCTTCCGAACGTCATGGCCGTTCTTGGTCGTTTGACCTACAAACATCACACACTTCCTAATAACATAAATTTAACTCATTTTCACTTAAAATTAACTCAATAAACATTCACAAAGATGTAGTTTACCTTAGTTCATTATAGGGTGTTACAATCTCCACCACTTGGAACAACATTCGTCCTCGAATGACATTAAACACTTTAAGGTCATCAAGGACTCACTTAGCATGACATAAAAACATCACAATAAAGGCTCAAAAATTCATAATCAAATAAAAAACTAACAAGTACAACAAATTCACACTTTCACTCATTTTGCAACACAAGCATTGTAGCAAAACGTTCACATTTCAAATTCTTCTCTTATCCTTCAATTATGGAGGAACTACCTTCTTCAAAATTAAACATACTCATATACAAAACCTTTACACATATAAGAGCCACAATTCATAAAAAGAAATTTTCTTCAAAAATGAAAATTTCACAGTGACCGTCACTATACACAAGCAACTTTGCAAAACTTCACAAATTCAACTCTCACTTTCATTTCTTCACTTATGGAGGAACGGCCTTCTCCAACATTAAACATGCTTATAAACATCGTTTTTAAGCACATTGAAACCATTGCTCATGAAAAATGCAATTTTCTCAAAATTTGGACTTCCTTACAGTGAACTCAAATCTTCATTGTGTCACTTGCTTAGAATTTCAATAATGCACCTCTCAAGCAACTTTAACAATATGACATGACAATATGAGAGACAAGACTATACTAACTTACTCAAAAGATACTTGGTAAGTTTCACTAAGTTCAATGCGAGAGTAGCATCCCATACTACCACTCCCACTTAGTGACCATTGAGGATTCTCTAGGACTAAGTACCCTACATGCAATTCTACTCAACATTCATTATGCAAAACTTATCTTTAACTTGCTTGTTTAACATTGGACCTTAAGCTATCTAACTTCATATGCAACACAAGGTAAATCATACTATTATGTAAGACTCTTAATCATTACAAATATACTAAGGATTTGGTCTCAAGCTTGAATAAGAACAAAATGGAAAGATGAGCATATCTACTACCTTTCTACTAGAATCATTCTCCCCCACTTAGGCCAAATCCATATTCATGGTCTCATACTTCAAAGTACTATTATATCTCTCACAAGGTAGGAAATCACACTACTCATAACATATGTTAATCAAGACTAAATTCAACCTTACAAGTTAAGCATAACACATCCCTTTTTGTATTCAAGCCTAGAAAAACTTTCTTAAACACCACCTCATTCAACTCTTATACACCACTTAACTCAATCTCATGGAACAAAACACCCTTACTAGGTATTCATACGACATTTTGACCTTAGTGTAAACCTACAAAATAACCTCAACCAAAACATAAGAACAACTATTAAAACATTAACCACACAAGGGGGTTGCCCTAAACTCCTACAAAGTCTCCACATCCTCTCGACATTTCTCAGATTTACTACTTAAAACATTTCTACCATCATTGAACATAATCACAAGATAACTCATTTGCTCTCAAGGATACTTTATTAAATCATTATAATTTCTTACCATGCTTAGAAATACATCACCACATAGTTTCTCATCACAGCACTTCCAATCCATAAGTCTCACAAAGCCATAAATGGCTTCAGATCACAATCTTCAAAACTTACCTTCATATCCACTCTTCTAGCCACAAAACAATCATAACATCAAAACTCACCTTTTGTCTCCCTCAAACTTAGAAACATCTTCCTTTCAAGTCAATCACAACTAGAACAACATTGGAGAAAGGAGAAGAAGAAAGAGATATTATGGAGTTATATTCTATAGAACGATACAAGTGTAATGAAGAAAGTAAAACTCTATCTTCCTATAGCCTCTTGTCCATGGATGTGTCGTGACTCACACCAATGACTAAGATACTACTACACGTGGCTTGTGAGACTTTTAGACCCTAAAATATTTCCCATAATCTTATGGTCTGATACAAAGTTTGTCACGACCCGAAAGTACCCCTTAGAAATTAGGGAGAACACTTGGGTCACGACCGGGCGTAATTTACCCTTTGGGGTCTTGTACAAGCCATTTAACTATCTTTCATTACATAAGACATGAAAAGTAGTGCGGAATTAAAACTTTTAAGTACCTTTGATATAAAATGGAATTCTTCTATAAATACTTAGAAAATCTCATCATCACAAGCCAACTTAAACACACGACATAAATAACATAGGGAGACGGACCTTTACATTTAAATAAATACATAGTAAGAACTAATACAAAACTAAATCAATTAAGAACTATGTCCTCGAATATATGAGGACATACTTTGTCTTGAGAGAGTCAAATCCCAAGCTTGCCTTCAAAACTTCAACCTTGCTTCTAAACCTATGCTTATTGAGTATAGAAAAGTATGGGGTTAGTACAAATAATGTCCTAAGTATGGCATATGCAAAAATATGTAAAAAGGGATGTTTTAATAAAATAACCTTTCATGCAAAATAATTTAAACATTCATGATATTAGAAGTAAAACAACATAAGAAACATCATTTAACACATAGAGAAGGATTTCCATTATTTTTATAAAATGATGCACTTTACATAACCTTTCAAAACTTTATAGTAAACTAGCTAGCATTTAAAGTAAGCTTCCTTTAACATTAATGTGGACTAAAATGACTCCAAAGTAGTTGACTTCCATGGTATTGGCAATAACAAAATGAACTCATTGCCGTCAGAGTTTCCCTAACTAAGGGCATCCAAACACTCACTAAGGTATTACATGAAGGAAGTACACATATGCCTCCTTCACACACCAAAGCGATCCTCAAGACTAACCCATTTTTGGCGTACTCACCTCGGGATAACAAGCCCCCACTCAATGGAAAGACAATAGAAGAACACCAAAACAACACACCAAAAATTCCCTTTCGGAATGCCTACTTAGTTTAATGAGTAGATGGCGTCCCATACCACCACCTACCCTATGTAGTACACACTTTTATAAGGGTTGACACCAAGACTCCCCTTTCTGAAGGTCCTACCTAGTGCAATAGATAGTTAGCATCCCATACCACCACCTACCCTAAGTAGTACGTTGTTTTAGGTGACTTAGTTCCCCCTCCGGAATGCCCACTTAGTACACTTGATAAATAGTGTCTCATTCCACTACCTACCCTAAGTAGCACACTCTTTTAGAAGACATAGAACATTCATTACTTTTGTGGTAGTTAGTTTAAATGACATAGACCATGAGAGGTAGACATAGAATATCAATATTAACCCCTATCGGATGAGGGATCCTCACTTGGCTAGAGTAAGGTCATTCTTTTTAGGTTTTACATGGCTTTCCCAATAGCTATACCTATGCGGGCGCATAGTTAAGGGATAAGGACATTGCTACTAAGTAACTCATTCTCTACTAACGAGGAGTACTCATCTCAAGAGGTACATTGGAATACAACATCTAAACTCACTGTAACAACCCGAACATGACTATGCAAAGTAATGCCTAAACGTACCTAGAATGACTAGATTAAACCGGGTTCACACTGCATGATATACGTGGAACTGGACCTCAGAACCTATGCACCAGACAAGACAACCAACATGGTGAGTTAGTTGACCTAGGCAAGGTTGGGTCCAGCCATGTAGGCACCCAAACATTAAGATTAACCCGGATGAGTGTTAACTGTACTTGAAAGGGGTAAGCTTAGGTTTTGAGGGTCTAGGGGTAAAATGGTTTTTTCCAGGCTAAGGGTAGTATAGTAATTACCTTTAGGATTTAATAGATTAATTAATTAATGTATTTTAGTGGATGGTTCGGGTTGGGTTGACCCGAATTGACCCGTTTGCGAGAAGAGCTTCACCCGGGTTCTATCCTTGGTGGAAGCAATATTAAGTCGAATTAAACAACATTTCATTATCTGATTTAAGTAAGAAAGGTTAGTCATATCACTTAAGCCTTAGAAATTCATATTTTTAATTTAAATAACAAGGAGTCCTAGTTTGACTAAGTCTTCACCTAAAACTCCTTCTCCTAAACCTATTCTCACGTCTCTCCACTCTCATTCTCACGTTATATATCTGTAAAAGAACAGAAAATAATATTTCATCACTCTTGAAGAACTTGAACGCTAAAGCTCAAAAGAAATAATAGTTTTAAAAAAAAGCAAAAGAAAATTTCTCGACGGGTTGTGCTTAATGTTTCGGTGGTGAGATATTGATTTCGTGGTAGTTGGCAGTGCATTGGACCAGTTTTGAAACAATGTTGAACGATAGAAAAGGTATGGGTTTCTTCCTCTTGATCTCTTTCTGAAGATACCCCTAGGATTCAATAGAAATCTAATCCGAAAACTAGGTGGGTTTCCCCGTTGCATGTCCCTGTCACTATCTCCCATCGATTTTTGTTGGTTGGGTATGTTTGCTGGTAGAATTTAGGTATGTAATGTGTTTTCATGATGATTATGTTCATGTATGTATGTTCGGATTTATGTGATTATTAATTATGTTTTTCCGAAACTATGTGATAAGTGAGTGTACAAAGGGGTGTTGCCGTGGTTCTTGATCACGGATTGGAGCATGAAAATGGCAGGTTAAATCACTGTGCTTTTGTATAAATTACTTGAAATAATGCATATAATAATGTACAAAATGTCCAACGAATTGCCATAAAAATCTAACGTACAAAGGTTAAGAAAAATGGACTGAAAATATGACCAAATTTATAGAAATATGGAAATTGGGTCTCGGCTAAGACGTTTGAGGGTTTTTGGGTTTCAAATTTTTTTAATAAAATGTGTGAGGTCATCGGGGATTGAACCCGAGACCTCACCATATGCAAGCTACGGAAAACTTAGTAATAAATGTGAGGTTAAGGGGAATCGAACTTGGGTCTTAGCTAAGTAAGAGAACATAGAAAATTAATTAAAAGAAATGAGGTACATGAGATTTGAAACCGTGTGTCCTTGGCCGAAATTAAGACCAGTCCATGCGAGAATAAAAATAAATAAAATGGGGTGTGTGGGAATCGAACCCACAAGCTCTCGTATAGGTGAGGAAACTAGGAGAACTTATTAAAGAAAAATAAAATGTGGTTGTGGGGGATCGATCCCACATCATCTTGGTCAAAAACAGAAAAGTCAAGGAGAGAAAAGAAAGAATTGAAATGTAGGCGTTGGGATTCGATTTCGGGTCCCTAACCTTAAATTTTAAATCAAAATTTAATATAAGACTAAGTGTTGCTCAAGGGGTTCGAAATCTGGTTCCCTTGCCCAATTTCATATTGATACAAAAGTATTACATGAGCAAATATTTAATGAATGCTTCCTATAGAAATCAAACTCAAGACCTTGGCATACTTACACGATGTATAAGTCTTGTACCATATAATCTTTGGTAAGTATAAGTCATTTAAGTGAATTATGAACGAATCCTCATGGCTTGTAAGTATGGGTTCATAAGTCCAGCGTACGTTTAAAAGTAAGTGAACCTAAGATGTATATGATGAAATGGTGTGACCCCAGGAGGGTTAAGTAAGAGTGTGAAACACACTAAAAGGTCAAGTGCATTGGAATATGATGAAATGAACATTCACGTAATGGGGTGAAAAATTATGAAGAGCTAA
This sequence comes from Solanum pennellii, assembly GCF_001406875.1. Lineage (NCBI taxonomy): Eukaryota > Viridiplantae > Streptophyta > Magnoliopsida > Solanales > Solanaceae > Solanum > Solanum pennellii. The sequence continues at coordinate 28,634,532 of NC_028645.1, forward strand.
TATGCTAAAGTTAATGAATATGATGACAACATGATAAGAGGCTAATATCAAAGATGAGACAAATCTCAAATGAGCCTAATAAGTGTTACCAAAAACCGTACTCACCTATGAGAGTGTAAAACTAATTAAGAGACCAGTCTCTAAGAAACATTCTTATGAAAGTATTGAGATTAATGCACACTTAATACTAATGATGAGATGAGAAATCAGCTAATTGGCAGTGATGCCCTCATGCTAGAAGCAAGCTTCTATGAGGTGTTAGATGAATGTAATCGAACTTTATATTGAGCACCGATAAGATAGATATGAGTCGTGATTCCTTCTTTCGGGAAGGCAGAGGTTCATGTAAATCTCATAAGATGAGACTGTCTGTTTAGGCGGGTTTGAATTTCCTTATATCTCCTAGTCTTTGAACCTATGCTGCCAACATAGGGTTCTAGCAGGGTTCATTTCCCTATATATGTTAGCGTGTTTTGGTTTCACTTTTGCCAGTGATTCCACCACTTTTCGGTGTGGGGTAGACACTGGATTTCATGAAGGTAACATGATCTATGTCAGTTAAAGTTAAAGTTCCCAAACGAAGAATGAGGCCAACCCCATGTAATGCGCACAATGAAATGAATGATACCTAAGGTGTTTGGATAGGATAATTAAGAGCTGAACTAGACTCAAGTAATGACACTAGGTCATTCTTGGTCATTGCACAGTGAACCCGATGAGAGTCTTAAACAACATTCTAGGTATATAAATGGATGAAAATGAAGCACGTATGAATGAATGAAGCAGACTTTGTGTTTGCTAAAGAATGCTCCCTAGTTGAGGTCCCATATTTTGAGCCCTCATTTGGGAAGTCCTAATGTCAAGCATGTGATCACAAGGTTTCACGGCATATGAAGGAAAGATATGTGATATATGTATGTGCTAAATGAAATGTGTTATGTGCTGTGTGCAATATGAAATGAATGATGATGCATGTCACTCTAACAAAATGACTTTCCTAATCTGATTTAGCAAGTCCAACTGACTTGGCTTTCCATAACTCATATCGTTAGGAGAGAGATCTTCTTAATCATGCATGTCCTTGGTGTGTAATTGCATACACCCATACTTAGTACAAGTGTGTACTAATTCCATACAATCCTTTACTTTTATGTGCAGATGCAGGTCGATGCTAGAGCTTACGAGACTACGTTGAAGCTACCCGGTCGTGGAGCATTCATCCAGACATGGTAGTCCCTCATGCTATATAGGATGCTTATCTATTATATTTTAGCTTATATGTAGGCATGAACTAGTGGAGGATGTTCCACTAATGTTTGTTTCTTACTTATTTTAAGACGTTGTATTGGTGCCATTCTAGCAACTTTATCGTAATGCAGTTATGAACTATTTACTTCATTTGAATATCTTATTATTAGATGGTTGTTGTGAACTGATGTGATATAATGAAATTCTTACTATGATGTCCGTATTCTTCAAAACAAACAAAAGTTTTAACTAATCCGCTAAAATCAACCTATACGATGTAATGATGACGTATGTAGGCTTCTCTGCAACCTCCGAGAGGTTAACGACCCCAATTCCGGCTAGGGTCTAGACCCCGGTTGTGACAAACGTGGTATCAGAGCATTAGGTTTAATTCCAATGATAATAATGTTCACATCAACCACATCGGGTATTTTCTAAGTTATGGTAGTGAGGTGCACCACTATCATGAATTAGAGACTACATAATGCATAGGAAATTTCCCTTCTTCTGATCTTTTCATGTTTTCCTTAATGTATGATTTCTTGTTATTATGAGCGTATCTAACATCAATTCCTATTTTTTTAGAATATGAACACAATGGGGAATGATGGTTGGGGAAGAGTAGGAGCAGCTGCTGGAGGCAACAAAGTTACACGCCAGGCTCCAGTTGCAGGAGCGACCATGTAAGTTAAACCAACTGGGTTGACTGATGAGGAGGTGCGGACCACTTTAGCGCATATGGCTCAAGCCATAACTGTGCAAGCTCAAACTATGACAGCCTAGGCCAACAGGCAAGAGGTTCAACGGGAGAACCCACTATCCCATAACATGGCGAATAGGTTGCTGGATTTTACGAGGATGAATCCTGCAAACCATACAGGATCTAAGACTGCAGAGGATTGATAAGATCAAACTTACATCTCAAATAAGAAGTAAAGCAGTCATGTCAAGTAAATAACCCAACTAATGAGGTTGGGATCGTTCCCACGAGGAAAATAGTTTAGACTTAACTTTAATCTATTATTTCTATTGTTCAGTCAATTATTTCCTTAGAAAGCAAAAGACAATAAAGGGGGGTTTTTATTTCTAAAGGAATGAAAATAATTAGCTGTATCAAAGTAGACAACTATTAGATTCAAATGTTGGAGTTTAATCACTTAATAAAAGTAACTAGGGTTTATGTGTTCCCCACAGGTTCCTAACATGATAATTCTAACTATAAAAATTCTTTCCTAGTATCTTGCATGCAAACTGATAAGTTATGTATTGCTTAATCCTTTGTCTTGCATGTAGAAAATTTCACTCCGCACCTTGGTCCGGCTACGTGTGTTGCTATACGAAACCTTATCTTTACCTCTTATTAAGCATCGTATTCGATGTTTGACAAAGTTATTACCTCTTACCAATCAATACTAGCCTATTAGATGGTATAAACTAAATCTATGTTGATAATTCTTTTCCTATTATCTACCTCCTTTGTCCGGCAAGTAGCATTTAGGCGAGTTCTAACGTTGGCCATCCGTTAAAAAGACTTCTAAGCGAAAGAATTACAATACATGCAAGACGCTATTCTAGAATTGTTATTTTAGTTAGGTTTTACCTCATTATTCGCCCATGGTTCCCACAACCCTAGTTATAGAGTTTAGTTACCCATAGTCATAATCACAATATTCATATATACGATTAATAAGAATTCATGCATTTACGTTAATGAGAAAGAAGAAAATCCAGAAATTTACTTGATTAATCGACAAAATCACAAACAATCAACTCTAGAGAATAGTGTAACAATCCAAAGTCTAATAATCAAAATAATCTCTTCACAAAGAATCCAACATAAAAGTGTCTCATAACAAAGATTCTAACCCCAAAAATGTGGTTTTTTGAACTATTTCTAAAAAAAAGAACTAATCAAAGAAGGACTCAATTTGCTGAAAATCTGTCAAAACATGGCTGGGTAAACGGACCTCGCGACGGGTCGTTGTGGTCACGACAGGCCGTCATGGACTTCGTCGTCCCATACTTTGCAAATTCTTCTGCTGCTTTCTTTATTACCCTCGACGGCCGGTATGACGGATCGTCACAGGCACAATGGTCCGTCGAGGGTCTCCGTTCCATTAAACTTAAACTCTTGGAATTTGGGTATTGGGACTACTTCTCTGATCTTCATGACGAACCAGCAGGACGGACCTTCATGGCTACGACGGTCCGTCACGCACTTCGTTACCCCACACTTTGTCAGACTTCCCCATCTTCCTTCAGTAGCTTTACCACGATGCCACCTACAGACCGTCACCGGCTCGACAGACCGTCACAGGCTCCGTAGGTGGTAACTTTTCTGCACTTCTTGCTCAAAAACTTCCGTGTTCATCCTTGGACAGATTTCCTGCAAATAAATAGAAACTTACATAAAAATCAATACAAAAAGGCTTTTGGACACACACTAAACTTAAGTAAAAAGCATTAAATATACCGTGAAACCACGGTATATCAACACCCTAAACTTAAATTCGTTGTTTGTCCTCAAGCGAGGCACTATGACTCACTACAAAACCTTTGTACAATAGTATTCATGTTTCAGCTTTGCAATCATTTGGTTATCAATCCCGATCAGTCTCATCATATTTATGCATGTTATCACTATTCGACTTGAATTATGCGGGATCAGACCATGACACAGACTCACCACGCACTGACACCTATCCTCTTCAATTCCTCACCGAGGTGCTAATATTTACGGTATTGCAACTAGTGTCCTCACTTCAAAACAACATCCTCATTTTTCACACAATGATTTCAGTTTGAGTATAAGGATAACTTTTCAACACTCACTCTCAGAACAAATTCACAACTCATTCATACTTATTGCCATAAGCTTGCCCTTATTTTCACTGCTTTAAGTTTGCTATACAACTCTTAGGATCACGATAGGACATTCTTAGATTGTAACATAGGCTCAGGGTCAGGTAGGGTATATTTAGGTTTAATTTAGTGACTTTTTGCCCCCTTTACATATCGGCTAAATGTACCACTTTTTATTATTTTATTTCGCCCAGTTTCTCATATTTTTTCACCTTGCTATTTTCCCTTCTTTCTTCATTTTTGTAAGTGACTCTCTTCTTTTCTTGCTTGTATTTTTTTTAACTGATTCTTGAGTCACTTTACTTTTGTTCTTTCTCTCTCTTTGTTCTTTCAACCCCACTTTTCAGAGCATTCCTCATAATAGCCACCCTCAACTCATGGCTTTGCCATGAGTCAAAGTACACAATACCAAAAGTTGGGTCAGGGCCATAAAAAGGTTGTTTACTGCATTAGCCACCCTCAACTTATGCTTTTGGCATAAGCTGAGGTGCACTTGTCCAAGGAGGGACCAGGTCCAACACATTATTCCCAGAAATGATCAGTTGGGGTGAAAAAGAAAGGTCTAGTTTAAGCTCAAATCATTTGGATCAAAGAAGGATTAATTTCATTTGGGTTTTTTTTTATTTAGGCTAAAAATAGGCTATTTTGAACAAGGGCCTATGATCCTTTCCTAATTGTCTATTACAGTTTACTTTTAGCAGGACTTACCAGGCAAGTTCTAGCTCAGTACAAATAGTGGACTATTCAAATCTTCCTCACACTCACTTGACATCTCATTACTCTACCAGATTATCAGACACCTAGTTTGAATTTTAGACTTAGGGTCATGCAGTGGTGTATCTCTATGTCATGCTTAGAGCCACACATTTATCAATTAATATGCCTAGTCATTCATCACTTTCATTTCATCTGGATATCATTTTAGCCATCATGCTTCAGAGTTAAACCATGTACACAAGATATAGACATGCCGGTTCAATAGTAAACATAATCAGTCTCTTGGGGAAAAACATTAAAGGCAAGAAAACCCCAAAAAAGGATAGTGAATTGGGCTACTCAGACTTCACCCTAGAACTCACTTCCCATTTACCCCAACCCCAACAAAAAGACATGCAATTGTCCCCAATGCATAAAAAATTGACATACGAGAGTGGAAGGTGAAGCAAACCTGGGGCGCAAAGCGCCGACGATCAACAAGCTGGTGGGTCCGCTTCCCCGGAACCCACTACATCTGTAATCTGGACACCCTTAGTAGTGTCCTCATCAGCAACAGCACTATCAGAAGTGCCTCCCGCTATCTCCACATTTCTGGACCTAGATGCCCCAGCAGCTAACTCTACAGCCCTCATCCGAGGCGCCTCCTCATCAGCAAGAGAGTCTCTCCTCGCAGCCTCTATCTTAGGGCGCTCCTTCTTCCGTGCTCTAGCTCATCCTCCTCTCGACCCTTACGCCTCTTGGCATGCTCTCGAGGGGGAGGTGGTGGAATCTCAGAAGTGGCGAATAAGGCCGCCATCACTGTGTCCTCAGAAGGCTCTGCAGAAGGGGCCTCAGACTCAGGCACCCCAGCCTCTAAGATCATATCGATGTCTGCGCGAAGACTATTGACCGCAGCCTGAAGGGTCGACACATCCACCTGAGGGGCTGGCCGAGCTAGCACCCGCAACTTAAAGGCGTCCAAGCGCTGATGAACCTCAGCAATCTTCCGCTCTGTGTGCTGGGCCATTTTACGCTCCATGCGCTCCTCTTCCTCAGCAATAGACCTCTGGATCCAAGGCTGGATGTGATGCAGAAGTGTAGCCATCTGTGCCTCAAGTTTCTGGACCCTAGCAAGCGGGACCAGAGCGGGGATAGGGGCTGAACAAGAGGAGCTAGGGGCACTGCTACTACCCAGGATAGACTCGACCGGGGTAGTGTCAGTGATTTCAGAAGCAGCCTGCATAGCCGTTCGAGCCTGTGCTACCGTATCAGCAAGATTGTCACAAAGTGGAGGCAACTCTGGACGGGGCCCTCTGCGTAGAGCCAACTCATTCGCCTCATCCCTGATGAGGCCGATATCAACAATGCCCAGCGGGGTCTTGAGCTTATCAATGTGCCATATAGGCACATCTGAGGACCTCCATAAAGAAAATATCATGCACGGGAAAGGGTAAGTAGTTGTGACCTTAAAAGCCTTCTCGTGCATGACCGCCTGTTGAAGCCAAGCAAAGTCCACCTCAAATCCGGCTATCATCGCCGCCATCAGTAATGCACGATCCCTTGTGACTATATTATTAGCCGCTATGGCGGAAAGGTAGTGGCGGACAATCAACCATAAGAATTTCGCCGCGAAGGTCAGGTTAACCTTCTTGATGGCTCCCTTCAGCTCGGTTACCCAATCGGCACCCTCTCCATAAACAGACAAGTGCAGGGCCATCCACCTCTTGGTGGTCTCTCTCAGCGATGGCTCACGCAAGAATTGACATCTTTGACAATTTGCACCGGTAGTCGAACACGGCGGTGAGAGGGGTCCGGTTTGCATCAACATACTCTCCGTATAGATACCAGCGAATGGCAGGCAGGGAATATCAACCTGAATACCACGTACTCGGACATGCTCCAATGGGGCCTGTTTGGTGGGGGCAGCCCGCCTTTCAATCTGTGATTTTAGAGTAGCCACGTAGGAGGCGTAGAACTCTCGGACCAATTCTTCACTATAACGGCCCAACGAACGCGCTGTCCACTCCAGTCGGTGTCTGGTGAAGAGATTGTGGATCTCTGGCATAGTCGGGAGACTTCCCGTAAGGACCCGCCTCTCCAATGTAAGGGTCTGTGTCATGACTCCTTTATCATTCCGAAACTTTGCGTCTGAATAAACTTGATACTGCCCGTCGACACACCACCGGTTGGGCTGGTCGGCAACCGGGGTGAGAGCATGAGTCGGTGAGCCGGGTGTGTATTCAAAACTGTCATCCTCATCAGACGAGGCAGACTGTGTAGCTTGGTGGGTGCAGGGACTTCAGCAGACCCAGAGGCTTCCTCCAACCATGAAACTCCTAAGGAGCCAGACGCTCCTTCTTCATGAGTAGCTGAACCAAAAGGTGTGCCGGTCAGTGTGTGCTCCTCATCAGACTGGGAGGCACTGACTACGCCGGATGCCACCTTTTTCGGCGTAACTCTTGCAGCACATGAAGCTCGGGATGGGATGGAAGTGCCTGGGGGCACGTACTCGGGGTCATGCTCATCATCAGAGCCAATGACCAGGCGGGCAGACGGGGCGACAGACTTCGATCGCCCACGTGCGTAGACTCGATCTAGTTTTGGTGCCATAATAGCTAGTACCTGTAAAGAATCAATGTTAGTACTAGAAGGACAAACAAGACAAGCAAAATGACACAAAATAAATAAAAGAGTAAGGATATAATGACATTTCTATAGTAACAGTGAAACACGACAGACCAGGTGACGGCTCGTCGTGAGTACGACGGACCTTGATGGGGTCCGTCATGTCTTACTTAAACTATGTTTATATGGAGACCCTAAAGGAAAGTCTCTGACAGTTATGACGGATAAGTTGGACGGACCGTTTTGATGATGAAGGTCCGTCGTTGATTTCTGTTATGGGACACTTGGAAAAAGTATGGAGACTCTTAAGATAGGGGTCTCTGATCGTCATGACGGTTATGCAGGATGGACCGTCGATTGTGTGACGGTCCGTCGTAGATGTCCGTCAGAGGACACTTTCAAAAAGTTGGAGACCCTTAGGAAAGGGGTCTCTGACCGTCATGACGGTTATGCAGGACGGACCATTGCGCGTACGACGGTCCGTCGTAGATGTCCGTAAGAGGACACTTGGAAAACAATTGGAGACCCTTAGGAACAGGGTGTCTGACAACCAGAACAATTGTGCAGGACGGACCGTCAAGGGTATGACGGTCCGTCGTATATGTCCGTAAGAAAACACTTAGAAAAAGTGAGAGTGGGTGCTGGGGATGTTGGGACGGACCCTATGACGGTCCGTCGTGGGTATGACGGTCCGTCATCGGGGTCTCGTTCTGTCATTCAATTAGAGAACTGGGGATGCCACGATCATCCCCTATGACCCAAATGGAATTTTTAGTGTTTTAACCTACATGTCTCTAACCCAAATACCTAGTAAACTAGCAATGTTAAAGCACCTATTTCTAGAGTTTTAACAAGGCAATTTTGAGGATTCTCAACCTAGGCAGACAGAATATGTATGAAAGAATGGACCCATCAATAAGAAATAGGCTACTACTAATTGATAAACAAAAATGCAATGTAAATGGGTAGAAATCTGAGGCACATACCTGAGAATTTGAGAAAAACAAGCGAGGAAGGTACTTGGTGATCAAGTAGAGAACCACAGCAGCAGACTTCGATTAGTAAAGAGTGGATTTGAGGAATTGGGGAATTTGGGAAAATGATCGTTTGAAAGAGAAGTAGGAAATTGTAAGTTTAAAAGGGAGGGAATGGGAGAAAGAGAGAGAGAAACCGTTCAAATGAAGGGGTGGGGAAATTTATAGGTTGAAAAATTATAAAAATTACCAGCCGGGTCGGGTCGGGTACGATTCATTAATGACGCGACGAGTCCCCGACGATGTTCCGTCGCAGTTGCGACGGTCCGTCATTGGTTCCGTCGCGTGTGCCCTAGTTTTGAAAATAAATGAAAGACGTACCTGGCAAGACGGATTGATGCGACGGTCTATCACGTGCGTGAGAGGCCGTCGATGGGTCCGTCAGTGACTGCTGCATAGTGATTTTCTGCAGTATTTCCTGGTGATGTGCCTGCAATTTTAAAAACCCATTAGTAGAAAATGCTACCATTACTAGAAAAAAACTATAATTATTGGGTAACCTCCCAACAAGCGCCTGATTTAACGTCGCGGCACGACTGAGGACACTTGATTACTCAGCCTTCATCAAGATGGTATGCCTTGATTCCTTCATTCGCCGACTCAGCATGCCCAAAATAGGGTTTTATTCGTTGTCTATTTACCTTAAACCGCACACCCTCCTTGGTTTATAACTCAACTGCTCCATGAGGGAGTAGTTGGCTGTCAAGTAAGGGCCAGTCCATATGGACTTGAGCTTGCCCGGAAACCAAAGCGACCTAGAATTGTATAAAAGCACCAAATCCCCAACCATAAACTCTCATTTTTCACTTTTAGGTCATGGTGCTTCTTCATGTTTTCTTTTTAGGATATAGCAGATTCCGATTGGAGCTCACCACTCTGCCTCATGGACCTACAAATGTTGAAGGTCGCTTCTTCATTGTTCAAACGAAATTTCATCTGCCCCTTTTCCATATCAACTAAGGCTCTACCCGTAGCAAGGAATGGCCTCCAAAGAATAATAGGCACTTCAAAATCGACTTCACAATCAAGAATAACAAAATCTGCCGGAAATATGAACGACTCCGCTTTTACTAGCACATCATGGAGTATCCCTATAGGCCTTTTCACTGTTCGATCGACCATCAGTAGCCGCATCGCAGTGGGATTTGGGTCACCCAAACTCAACTTCTTGTATATCGAGAGGGGCATGAGATTTATGCATGCCCCCTGATCACATAATGCTTTCGCAAAATGTAATGACCCGACTGTACAAGGAATAGTGAATGCAACCGGATCTTCTTTCTTTTGTACGAGAGATCTTGTAGCAATAGCACTACAATGCTGCATTCTCGCATCATCCTCGAAAGTAACCGATCTTTTATTTATATCCAGATCTTTCATAAACTTGGCATAACCAGGCATTTGTTCTAGAGCTTCTACCGAAAGGACATTGATAGAAAGTTGCTTCAACATTGTTATAAAATGCCGATATTTACCATCCTCGGCCTTTTTCGCTAATCTTTGAGGAAAGGGGGGTGGTGGTCTCGCCATGGGAATTACCTTTATAGGTACTTCAACATCTTTTCCAGTGCTGTCTTCTACTTCACCACTACCCTCTACCTCCTTATCATTATCATTTCTCACCTTTTCCTCATTAGACGGCATAGGTGGGTCAATGGTTTGCTTACCACCCCGAGTAGCGATTGCCATACAGTGTGCATCTTTTATCAGATTTTGGAAAGTGTTGCTAGGAAGAGTGCCCGGTTCCCGTGTTTTCACAGTCACAGATAATTGGGCCATTTGCAAACTAGATCTGCTTAATCGATATTGCATGTGTATCGACTTTTCTGCCCAATACCCGCTAAATCACTCCTTAACTCTTTAATATGCTCATCATTAGCATCGAACCTCCTCGTCATTTTGTGCAACATATCCTCAACTCGCACTATACTATCTCCACCATCCTTAGGAGTAACATCACGATTTTGAGGAGGGACATAGGGCCCATTCCTAGCATTTCTGTTACCATAGTTACCCCTATTGAAGTTGTTGTCGCGGTTGTAGTTTCCATCTCGAACATAATGACCCTCACGGTTATAGTTACCATCGATCCGACCTTGGTTCCCTTGACCTTGGCGCCAATTATCCTGATTTGAGCCTTGGGCACTCGGTTGAAAACCCCCTGTCTGCTTGTTTACTGCATAGAAATCCTCCGCATAATAGCATTCATCATTTGGTGGTGGTGGTTTAGCCAAGTAGTTAACTGCATTTATCTTTTCTGCACCCCCAGTGATATGTTTTAATACAAACCCAAGCTTAGTTCTTATCTGAGCCATTTCTTCATGAATCTCATCTGTTGCTGGGTTGTGAGTGGACTGTACTGCGAAGGTATTTCTCCCGGTATCTGACTTCCTAGTACTCCAAGTTTTATTGTTCTGGGAGATTTTCTCTAACTTTTCAGCAATCTCAGCATAAGGACACTCCCCATAAGAACCACCTGCTATAGTATCCAACAACGCTTTATTATTATCATCCTGTCCCCGATAGAAGTATTCCTTCAGTGACTCATCATCTATATGGTGATTGGGGACGCTTCTAAAAAACGAGGTGAATCTATCCCAAGAAATACTAACTGACTCTCCTGTTAGTGCCACAAAGTTGTTCACTCTGTCTTTGTGGTTTAGTTTCTTGGAGACCAGGTAGTAGCGTGCTAAGAAAACGTCCCTTATTTGGTTCCAAGTGAAAATTGAGTTATAAGGGAGCTCAGTGAACTACATAGCAGCCTCTCCCGTCAGTGAGAGAGGAAACACTCTTAGCCCTATTACATCCAATTCAAAGTTAGGACTCCCTACACAGCTTTTACACACTGCCCTAACCATAGCTATATGGGCATGTGGATCCTCAGAAGGTAGCCTGAAAACAAACCTCTGGCAGTGATCATTGCATTAGGCTACTAGTTACCACAAAGGTGTGGCCTGGTGATAGAGGGGGAAAGACAAGTGGCCCATCGGAGTCTGCTATACTGTCATAGGCTCTGTAGTATTCTTGGGGCCGTTGAGCGGGATTTTTTCCCCTCTGTTGGTATTCAGCCGGAGCATCGGGTAATAATTAACCATGAACGTCAACCGGAGCCGGGATGTTCTGGTGTGGATCATCATCATTAATACCATGTTTCGATTCATGTTGCATAATGTACGCTCTAATTCGTGATCGTAGGGAAACAAGGGTTCTCTTCCTCTCCATGTATTTGGCATACAAGGAGGATGGTTCTGCAAGAATCAAAAACAGTAAAATCAAGAAAATATTGACTAAACTTTAGTAATAAGTTTAAGTTAATCTAAAAGCTACTTTCCCGGCAGCGGCTCCAAATTTTGATACGCTCAAACTTACTTCTCAAATAAGAGGTAAACGGTCGTGTCTAGTAAATAACCCAACTAATGAGGTTGGGATCGTTCCCACGAGGAAAATAGTTTAGACTTAACTTTAATCTATTATTACTATTGTTCAGTCAATTAATTCCTTAGAAAACAAAAGACAATAAAGGGGGGTTTTATTTCTAAATGAATGAAAATAATTAGCTAAATCAAAGTAAACAACGAAAGTTTCAAATGTTGGAGTTTAATCAATTAATAATAGTAACTAGGGTTTAAGTGTTCCCCACAGTTTCCTAACTTGATAATTCTAACTATAACAATTCTTTCCTAGTATCTTGCATGAAAAGTGATAAGTTATGTATTTCTAAATCCTTGGTTCGGCATCTAGAAAATTTCACTCCGCACCTTGGTCCGGCTACGTGTATTGCTATACTAACCCTTATCGTTACCTCATATTAAGCATCGTATTCGATGTTTGACTAAGTTATTACCTCGTACCAATCAATACTAGCCTATTATATAGTATAAACTAAATCTATGTTGATAATTCTTTTCCTGTTATCTACCTCCTTGGTCCGGCAAGTAGCATTAAGGCGAGTTCTAACGTTGGCCATCCGTTAAAAAGACTTCTAAGCGAAAGAATTACAGTTCATGCAAGACACTATTTTAGAAATGTTATTTTAGTTAGGTTTTACGTCATTATTCGCCCATGGTTCCCACAACCCTAGTTATGGAGTTTAGTTTCCCATAGTCATAATCACAATATTCATATATACGATATAAGAACTCATGCACTTTCGTTAATGAGAAAGAAGAAAATCCAGAAATTTACTTGATTAATCGACAAAATCACCAACAATCAACTCCAGAGAATAGTATAACAATCCAAAGTCTAATAATCAAAATAATCTCTTCACAAAGAATCCAAAATAAAAGTGTCTAATAACCAAGAATCTAACCCAAAAAACGAGGTTTTTCGAACTATTTATAAAAAACAAAAAAAAAGCTAATCAAAGAAGGACTCTATTTGCTGAAAATCTGTCAAAACGCGGCTGGGTCGACGGACCTCGCGACGAGTCGTCGTGGTCACGACAAGCCGTCATGGACTCCGTCGTCCCATACTTTGCAAATTCTTCTGCTATTCTCTTCATTACCCTCGACGGCAGGTATGACGGATCGTCACAGGCACAACGGTTCGTCGAGGGTCTCCGTTCCATAACACTTAAACTCTTGGAATTTGGGTACTGGGACTACTTCTCTGATCTTCATGACGAACCAGCAGGATAGACCATCATGGCTACGACGGTCCGTGAAGCACTTCGTAACCCCACACTTGGTCAGACTTCCCCATCTTCCTTCAGTAGCTTTACCACGATACCACCTACGGACCGTCACCGGCTCGACGGACCATCACTGGCTCGACAGACAGTCACAGGCTCTGTAGGTGGTAACTTTTCTGCAGTTCTTGCTCAAAAACTTTCGCGTTCATCCTTGGACAGATTTCCTGCAAATAAATAGAAACTTACATAAAAATGATTAAAAAAAGGCTTCTGGACACACACTAAACTTAAGGAAAAAACATTAAATATACCGTGAAACCACGGTATATCAAGGATCCTCATGAGTTTGTGGAGGAGGTCCAGAAGATTATGGTGGTGATGAGGGCCACGGAGATTGAGAAAGTTGAGCTGGACTCGTATCGGCTGAAGGCTCTTTCATAGACCTAGTGCAAGATGTGGCAGGATAGTAGGGCATTAGGCGGAGGTCCGATCACTTGGGAGATTTTTAAGACAACCTTTCTTGAGTGGTTCTTCCCTAGGGAGATGATATCTGCTAAGGTTGAGGAGTTCATCAACCTTAAGCACGGTTTGATGACTGTCAGGGAGTATTCTCCGAAATTCGTAAAATTTTCCAGGTATTCCACTTCCCTTGCTTCGAACAACAGGGACGAGATGAGCAAGTTCCTTACAGGAATCTCAGAGGACATTGATGAGAAGTGTCAGGCTGCGATGCTCCATGACAGCATGGACTTGTCCAGGCTGATGGTGCATGTCAAAAATGTTGAGGATAGCAGGAAGAAAAGGAGAGTCTGTGAGGTCAGGTGTCCTAAACCTTCTGACCAAGCAGGTCCCACCAGTGGTTGTGGCAGGTGCACTTTTGGAGTTTATGATCAGCCCATGTTTACGAAGGGGCATCAGAGTTCAGGGAACTCTAACTCTCAGAGGAGTGCAACACCTAGTGGAGGCAGACCCGAGTCCAAGAAGGGCAATGGTGGTGATGTTTATCATCCGAGAAAGAAATGTGGGAAGTGTGACCGTATTCCCAATGGAGAGTGCAGACTAGGCACAAATACCTGCTTCGATTGTGGGACGAGAGGACATATGGTTAGGGACTGTCCACAAAATAGGTGTCAGGCTGGCGGTAATGCTCAGCCTAGGCCTAATACCCAGAATGCTAGTGTAGCCGAGCCTCCTAAGAGGAACAGATTCTGTGCCTTGAAGGGAAGGGAGGAGCAAGAGAAGTTTGTTGATGTGGTCACAGCTATGCTTCAAGTTTTCACAACCTATGTTTATGCTTTACTTGATCCAATATTTACGCTTTCTTTTGTGACTCCCTTGGTTGCTCTTACTTTTGAAACACTACTTGAGGTTTTGCATGATCTTATCGTAGTTAGTACATCCAAAGGAGAAAATGTAAGAGCTGATAGAATTCATAAAGACTGCCCAATAGTAGTATGTGGTAAGACTATGTGTGCAGACCTTGTTGAGTTAACCATGAATGACATTGATATTATACTTGGTATTGACTGTTTCATAAATGTTATGCCTTCATGGATTGCGGTAGTATGGTTGTGAGATTCCGTTTCCCTTATGAAGTAGAGCTCGTCTGGGAGGGTACAATTCGAGTCGTTCAAGTCCCTTAATTTCCAACCTAAAAGCTAATAAAATGATGTCTAGGGGTTTGTTATGCCATCTTGTGAGTTTCAATTATCTAGATCATGATATTCCATCCATAGACTCTGTGCATGTAGTGACTGCGTTCCAAGATATTTTCCCCGATGATTTTCCTGGAGTCCCTCCCCCTCAAGAGATTGATTTTTTTAATCGACCTAGATCCCGACACCAAACGAATTTCATATCCTCCCTAATGAATTGCTACATGTGAACTCAAAGAGTTGAAGTTGAAGTTAAAAGATCTCATTGATAAGGGTTTCATCCAGCTGAGCATATCCCCTTGGGGCTATCCAATTCTCTTTGTGAAAAAGAACTATGGAACCCTTAAGTTGTGTATCTATTATCGGCAGCTCAACAAAGTCACTATAAAGATCAAGTATCGACTTCCCATAATAGATGACTTATTAGATCATCTCCAAGGGTCTACTTTCTTTTCGATGATTGATCTTCGTTCCGGGTATCATACGCTTAAGGTTAGGGATGAAGATATCCCAAAGACAGCCTTACATACCCGTTATGGTCATTATGAGTTCCTAGTCATGTCATTTGGTCTCACTAATGTAGTAGCTGCATTTATGGACCTCATGAACCGAGTCTTCCATGAATACCTTGATTCTTTCATCACAGTGTTCATTGATGACATCCTTATCTACTCTTAGACCAAGGAAGAACATGAACAACATTTGACACTAACCTTGCAGGTACTTAGACAACATCAGTTGTATGCAAATTCAGCAAGTGTGAATTCTGGCTTAGATCAGTGACCTTTCTAGGCCATGTTGTGTCTGATCAGGGTGTGGAGGTAGAATCTTGGAAGACTGAGGCTGCTAAGAACTTGCAAAGGCCTCTTACTCCTACTGATATCCGTAGCTTTCTCGGATCGGCTGGTTACTACTGCAGGTTTGTGGAAGATTTTTCTTCCACTGATGCCCCAATGACAGCTTTGACTAAGAATAAAGCCAAGTTCAAATGGGCAAAACTTGTGAGAAGAGTTTCCAGGATCTCAAAGACAGACTCACTTCAGCCCAGTGCTTAAGTTTGTGGTAAGAGTTACACTATTTATTGTGATGCATCTAGGGTTTGTTTGGGTTGTTTTTTTATGAAGGGTGGTAAGGTGATAACCTATGCGTCCAGATAGCTCAAGGTTCAAGAGAAGAATTATCCAACTCATGACCTGGAGTTGGCAGCTGTGGTGTTTGCATTGAAGCTGTGGAGGCATTACTTGTACGGGGTGCATGTGGATGTGTTCACAGACCATAAGAGTCTCCAGTTTGTGTTCACGCAGAGGGAGTTGAACCTAAATCAGCGGAGATGGTTGGAGCTATTGAAGGACTATGACATAAGTGTCCACTACCATCCACGGAAGTCAAATGTTGTAGCTAAAACTTTGAGCAGGTTGAGCATGGGGAGTACAACACACGTTGATGATGAGAAGAAGGAGTTAGTGAAGGATGTACACAAACTGGCCAGACTGGGTGTGACGTTGATTGACTCTACTAGTGGGGGTGTTTCAGTTCATCCTAGTTCTGAATCATCCTTGTTAGCTGAAGTCAAGAAGGGTTAGCATCTTGATCCTATGTTGATGGAGTTGAAGGACTCAGTGTTGGTATAGAGGAATGAGCCATTTGCTTTGGGAGGGTACAACATACTTAGGTATCATGACAGGCTGTGTGTACCATATGTGGATGATTTGCGAAACAAGATAGTTAAAGAGGCCCATGGTTCCAGGGATTTCGATACGTCCAGGTTCCACAAAGATGTATCATGACCTCAAGAACATATATTGGTGGGATGGTATGAAGAAGGACATTGCTGAGTATGAGGCCAGGTGTCCGAATTGTACGCATGTTAAGGAGGAGCACCTTAAGACTGGTGGTCTCACTTAGATGATTGAGGTACCTACTTAGAAGTGGGAGGCCAGTAACATTGACTTCATGGTTGGTCAATCGAGGACTAGGAGACAACATGACTCCATATGGGTTATTATGGACATGATGACTAAGTCTGTCCCATTTATCCCTGTGAAGTCTACTTACATGGCCGAGGATTATGCGAGACTCTACATTGATGAGATTGTGAGGTGGCATGGGATTCCTTGGTCTATCATTTCAGATAGAGGAGCTCAATTCACTTATCATTTCTGGAGATCCTTCCAGAAGAGCTTAGGCACGCAGGTAAAGCTTAGTACCGCTTTCCATCCTAAGACCAATGGGCAGGCAGAGCGCAGCATCCAGACATTGGAGGACATGTTGAGGGCATGTGTGATCGACTTTAGGGGTAGTTTGGACAACCATATTCCATTGATAGAGTTCTTGTACAATAACAGCTATCACTCCAGCAATGTGATGACACCGTTTAAGGCACTATATGGTAGGAGGTGTAGGTCTCCAGTAGGATGGTTCGAGGTTTGAGAGTCATCCATTTTGGGTCCAGAGATCATTCATGACGCCTTAGAGAAAATCAAGGTGATTAGGGACAGGTCGGCGACTGCTTATAGTCGGCAGAAGTCTTATGCAGATAACAGGAAGCGGCCATTAGAGTTTGATGTTTGTGACCAGGTTCACTTGAAGAGATAACTCATGAAGGGGGTGATGAGGTTTGGCAGGAAGGGGAAGTTGAGTCTGAGGTACGTTGGGCCATACAAGATTCAACAGCGTGCGAGTGAGGTGTCCTATGACTTGGTGTTGCCTTTGGAGCTAGCTTCTGTTCATCAATTCTTTCATGTCTCTATGTTAAAGAAGTGCCTTGGTGATCTAGCATCGATTCTTCCTTTTGAAGGTTTGGGAGTTGATGAAGACTTGTCCTATAAGGAGGTTCCTATTGAGATATTAGACCAGCAGGTGAAGCGGCTGAGAAATAAGGAGGTTTCCACAGTGAAGGTATTGTGGAGAAACTATCTTGTTGAGGGTGCTACGTGGGAGGCCAAGGCCGATATGAGATCCCGCTATCCTCATCTTTTCAGCTATTGAGGTTAGACTTCCTACTCCTAAGTCTAAGTTTCCTTATCTCCTCAATTCTTTGTTGCTATAGCTTGACTATGTAAAGTACTTATGTTATGATATGACTGGCATTGTGCTAGATAATTAGAAGTGTCATTCGGGGATGAATGTTCCTAAGGGGAAATAATGTAACAACTCGAAAATGACTATTCGAAGTAATGCCTAAACGTACCTACAATGCCTAGATTAAACCAGTTTCACATATCTTTATGTGCGTGGAACAAAATCTCAGAACCTATGCACAATCCAACCAACTTGGTGAGTTAGTTGAGCTAGGCAAGGTTGGGTCCAGCCATGTAGGCACCCAAATATTAAGATTCACCTGGATGAGTCTTAACTGGACTTAAAAGGTGTAATCTTAGGTTTGGAGGGTCTAGGGGTAAAATGTCTTTTCCAGGCTAAGGGTACTATTGTAATTACCCGAAGGATTTAAATTATTAATTAATTAATGTATTTTAGTGCACCGTTTGGGTAGGGTCGACCCGGATTGACCCGTTCGCGAGAAGAGCTTCACGCAGGTTCGATCCTCGGTGGAAGCAATATTAAAAAGAATTAATTGATATTTCATTATCTAATTTAATTAAGGGAAGGTTAGTCATCTCACTTAATCTTTACAGAATAAGATATTTAATTTAAATAACAAGGAATCCTAGTTTGACTAAGTCTTCACCTAAAACTCCTACTCCTAAACTTATTCTCACGTCTCTCCACTCTCATTCTCACGTTATTTATTAGTAAAAGAACAGAAAATAATAATTCATCATTCTTGAAGAACTTGAACTCTAATGCTCAAAAGAAAAACAAGTCTAAAAATGAAAAGCAAAAGCAAATTTATCGACGGGTTGTGCTTGAAATTTCGGTGGTAAGGCATTGATTTCGTGGGAATTGGAAGTGCATTAAACAAGTTTCGAAATGGTGTTGAACAACAGAAAAGGTATGGGTTTTTTCCTCTTGGTCCCTTTCCCAAGAGACCCCAAGCATTAAGTCGAAATCTAATGATAAAACTAGGAATGTTTCCCCGTTGCATGTCGCTGTCATTAGCTCCCCTTTCTTGTTGTAGGTCGAGTATGTTTGCTGGTAGAATTTAGGTATATAATGTGTTTTCATGATGATTATGTTCATGTATGTATGTTCGGGTTTATGTGATTATTAAATATGTTTTTCCAAAACTATGTGATAAGTGAGTGTACAAAGGGGTGTTGCCGTGGTTCTTTATCAAGTGTTGGAGCATGAAAATGGCATGTTAAATCCCTGTGTTTTTGTATAAATTACTTGGAAAAATGCAAATAATAATGTACGAAATTTCCAACGAATTGACATAAAAATCTAACGTACCATGGTTGAGAAAATTTGACTTAAAATATAACCAAATTTATAGAAATCATGAAATGTTTTCACCGCTAAGTTGTTTGAAGATTTTTGGATTCCAAAATTTTTTTAAAATATGTGAGGTCATCGGGGATTGAACCCAAGACCTCACCGTATGCAAGCTACTGAAACTTTAATAATAAATCTGAGGTTAGGGGGAATCCAACTCGGTCTTTGCCGAGTAAGAGAACCTAGAAAATTAATAAAAAAAAATGAGGTATATGGGATTCGAACCCGTCTGTCCTTGTCCGAAATTAAGACGAGTACATGCGAGAATAAAAATAAATAAAATGGGGTGTGTGGGAATCGAACCCACAACCTCTCGGATAGGTGAGGAAACTAGGAGAATAAATTAGAGAAAAATAAAATGAAGTTGTGGGGGATCGATCCCACATCCTTTCGGTCAAAAATAGAAAAGTCAAGGAGAAAAAAGAAAGAAAATAAATGTAGGCGTTGGGATTCGATCTCGGGTCCCAAAGCTGAAATTTTAAATCAAAATTTAATATAAGACTAAGTGTTGCTCAAGGGGTTCGAAATCGGATTCCCTCGCCCAATTCCGTATTGATACATAAGTCTTACGTGGTCAAATATTTTATGAATGTTGCCTATAGGAATCGATCTCGAGACCTTGGCATACTTACAAGATGCATAAGTCTTGTACCATATAATTTTGGGTAAGTGTAAGTCACTTAGACGAATAATGAACGAAGCCTCATGGCTTGAACATATGGGTTCATTAGTGCATCATACGTTCAAAAGTATGTGAACCTAAGATGTATATGATGAAATGGTGTGACCCTAGGAGGGTTAAGTAAGAGTGTGAAACACACTAAAAGGTCAAGTGCATTGGCATATGATGAAATGAACATTCACGTAATGGTGTGAAAAATTATGAAGACCTAATATGCTAAAGTTAATGAATGTGATGACAACATGATAAGAGGCTAATATCAAAGATCTCACTGATAAGGGTTTCATCCAGCGAGCATATCCCCTTGGGGCGCTTCAGTGCTGTTTATGAAAAAGAAAGATGGAAAACTTAGGATGTGTATCGATTATCAGCAGCTCAACAAAGTCAGTATAGAGAAAAAGTATCACATCCCCAAAATAGATGATTTATTCGATCAGCTCCAAGGGCCTAGTTTCTTATCGAAGATCGATCTTCGTTCCGGGTATCATCATCTTATGGTTAGGGATGAAGATATCCCAAAGACAGTCTGTCATACCCGTTATGGTCATTATGAGTTCCTAGTCACATCATTTGGTCTCTCTAATTCACCAGCTACATTTATGGACCTCAT
Source organism: Solanum pennellii (assembly GCF_001406875.1). Classification (NCBI taxonomy): domain Eukaryota; kingdom Viridiplantae; phylum Streptophyta; class Magnoliopsida; order Solanales; family Solanaceae; genus Solanum; species Solanum pennellii. The sequence continues at coordinate 28,654,972 of NC_028645.1, forward strand.
GAACCGAGTCTTCCGCGAATACCATGATTCATTCGTCACAGTATTCATTGATTATATCCTCATCAACTCTAAGACCAAGGAAGATCATGAACAACATTTGAGACTAACCTTGCAAGTACTTAGATAACATCAGTTGTATACAAAATTCATCAAGTGTAAATTCTGGCTTAGATCAGTGACTGCGTAATGTTGTGTCCGATCAGGTTGTGGAGGTGGACCCCAGGAAGACTCAGAATGTTAAGAACTGGCCAAGACCTCTTACTCCCACCGATATCTATAGCTTTCTGGAAATGGCTAGTCAATACCGCAGGTTCATGGAGGGTTTTTCTTCCATTACTACCCCACTTATAATATTGATTAAGAAGAAATCCAAGTTTAAATGGGCGGAAACTTGTGAGAAGAGTTTCCAGGAGCTCAGAGACAGACTCACTTCAGCCCTAGTGCTTACGTTTCTTAAATGTGGTAAGAATTACACTTTTTATTGTGACGCATCTAGGGTTGGTTGATAGCCTATGTGTCCAGACAACTCAAGGTCATGAGAAGAATTATCCCACTCATGACCTGGACTTTGCAACTGTTGTGTTTGCATTGAAGTTTTGGAGGAATTACTTTTACGGGGTGCATGTGGATGTGTTCACAGACCACAAGAGTCTCCAATATGTGTTCTCACAGAGGGAGTTATACCTACATCAGCGGAGATGGTTTGAGTTACTGAAGGACTATGACATGAGTGTCCACTACCATCAAAGAAAGGAAAAAGTTGTAGCTAGAACTTTGAACAGGTTGAGCACGGGGAGTACAACCCATGTTGATGATGAGAAGAAGGAGTTAGTGAAGGATGTACACAGACTGGCCAGACTGGGTGTGCGGTTGATTGACTCTACTAGTGGGGGTGTTTCAGTTCATCCTAGTTCTGAATTATCCTTGGTAGCTGAAGTCAAGAAGGGTCAGCATCTTGATCCTGTGCTGATGGAGTTCAAGGACTCGATGCTGGTAAAGATGAATGAGTACTTTTCTTTTGGAGATGACGGCCTATTTAGGTACCAGGACAGGCTGTGTGTACCAGATATGGATGATTTGAGGACCAAGATAGTTTCAGAGGCCCATGGTTCTAGGTATTCAATACATCTAGGTTCCACAAAGATGTATCATGACCTTAAGCAGATTTATTGGTGGGAAGGCATGAAGAAGGACATTGCTGAGTATGTGGCAAGGTGTCCGAATTGTAAGCAGGTTAAGGCAAAGCACCTTAATCCTGGTGGTCTCACTCAGATGATTGAGGTTCCGACTTGGAAGTTGGAGGCCATTAACATTGACTTCGAGGTTGGTCTTTCGAGGAATAGGAGACAACATTACTCTGTACGGGTTAGTGTGGACAAGATGACTAAGTCTGCCCACTTTATCCCTGTGAAGTCTACTTACAAGGCCGACAATTATGCTAGACTCTACATTAATGATATTGTGAGGTTGCATGGGATACCTTTGTCTATCATTTCGGATAGAGGAGCTCAGTTCACTTTCATTTATTGATATCCTTCCAGAAGAGCTTAGGCACGAAGGTAAAGCTCAATGCCGCTTTCCATCCTCGGACAGATGGGTAGGCAGTGTGCACCATTAACTTGTTGAGGGCGTGTGTGATCGACTTTAGGGGTAGTTTGGACGACCATCTACCAATGATAGAGTTCTCATATAATAACAACTAACACTCTTGCAATGGGATGAACTGTTTGAGGCAATGTATGTAGGAGGTGTAGGTCTCCAGTTGGATGGTTCGAGGTTGGAGAGTCATCCATTTTTGGTCCAGAGATCATTCATGAGGCCTTAGAGAAAGTTAAGGTGATTAGAGATAGGTTGGCTACTGCTTACAGTCGGCAGAAGTCTTAAGTAGATAACAGGAAGCGACCCTTAGAGTTTGATGTTGGTGATCAGTTCTACTTGAAGATATCACCGTGAAGGGGGTGATGAGGTTTGGCAGGAAGGGAAAGTTGAGTCGGTGGGACGTTGGGCCAAACGAGATTCTACAGCGTGTGTGTGAGGTGGCCTATGAGTTGGCGTTGCCTGTGGAGATTGCTTTTGTTCATCCAGTCTTTCGTTTCTCTATGTTAAAGAAGTGCCTTATTGATCTAACATCAATTCTGCTTGTTGAAGGTTTGGGGGTTGATGAAGACTTGTCCTATGAGGAGATCACTGTTGAGATTTTAGACCGATAGGTGAAGCAGCTAAGAAAAGAGGAGGTTGCCACAATAAAGGTATTGTGGAGAAACCAACTTGTTAAGGGTTCTACTTGGGAGGCCGAGGCCGATATGAGATCCCGCTATCTTCATCTTTTCATCTCTTGAGGTTACACTTTCTACTCTTAAGTCTAAGTTTCCTTATCTCCTTTATTATTAATTGTTATTGCTTTAATGTGTAAAGTAATTATGTTATGATATGACTGGCATTGTGCTAGATAATTAGAAGTGTCATTCGGGGACGAATAATCCTAAGGGAGGGATAATGTAACAACCCGAAAATGACTATGCGAAGTAATGCCTAAACGTACCTAGAATGCCTAGATTAAACCGGGTTCACGCAGCTTGATGCGCGTGATACTAGACCTCAGAAACTATGCACCATCCAAGCCAACCAACTTGGTGAGTTAGTTGAGCTAGGCAAGGTTGGGTCAATCCATGTAGCGCACCCGAATATTAAGATTCACCCGGATGAGTCTTAACAAAACTTGAAAGGGGTAATCGTAGGTTTGGAGGGTCTAGGGGGTAAAATGGTCTTTTCAAGGCTAAGGGTAGTATCGTAATTACCCTAAAGATTTAATTAATCAATTAATTAATGTATTTTAGTAGACGGTTCGGTTTGGGTCAACCCGGATTGACCCGTTCTCGAGAAGAGCTTCACCCGGGTTCGATCCTTGTTGGAAGCAATATTAAATAGAATTAGTTGATATTTAATTATCTGATTTAAGTAAGGGCAGGTTAGTCATCTCACTTAAGCTTTAGAAAATCAAATTTTTAATTTAAATAACAAGGAGTCCTTGTTTGACTAAATATTCACCCAAAACTCCTACTCCTAAACTTATTCTCCCGTCTCTCCACTCTGATTCTCACGTTATTTATCAGTAATTGAACAGAAATGATAGTTCATCACTCTTGAAGAACATGAATGCTAAATCTCAAAAGAAAAACTAGTCTAAAAATGAAAGCAAAAGCAAATTTCTCGTCGGGTTGTCCTTGAACTTTCGGTGGTGAGGCATTGATTTCCTGGGAGTTGGCAGTTCTATGGACCAATTTTGAAACAGTGTCGATCGACAAAAAAGGTATAGGTTTCTTCCTCTTGATCCCTTTCCCAAGAGACCCCTAGGATTCAGTCGAAATCTAATCCAAAAACTAGGAATGTTTCCCCATTGCATGTCCCTGTCACTAGCTTTCCATTGATTATTGTAAGTTGGGTATGTTTTGTGGTAGAATTTAGGGATGTAATGTGTTTTCATGATGATTATGTTCATGTATGTATGTTCGGGTTTATACGATAATTAATTATGTTTTTTCAAAAATATGCGATAAGTAAGTGTACAAAAGGGTGTTGCCGTGGTTCTTAATCACGGGTTGGAGCAAGAAAATGGCATGTTAAATCCCTGTGTTTTTGTATAAATTACTTGGAAAATGCATATAATAACCTACTAAATGACCAACAAACTGCCATCAAAATGTAACGTACAAAGGTTGAGAAAAATGGACTGAAAATATGACAAAATTTATAGAAATCTAGAAATTGGTCTCGGCTATGCCATTTGAAGGTTTTTGGGCTTCAAATTATTTTTTAAAAAAATGTGTGAGGTCATCAGGGAGTGAACCCGAGATCTCACCATATGCAAGCTATTGAAAACTTAATAATAAATGTGAGGTTAGGGAGAATCGAACTCGGGTCTTAGCCGAGTAAGAGAACCTAGAAAATTAATTAAAAGAAATGAGGTATATATGATTCGAACCCGTGCTTCCTAGGCCGAAATGAAGACCGGCCTATGCGAGAATAAAAATAAATAAAATGGGGTGTGTGGGAATCGAAGACACAAACTCTCGGATACGTGAGAAAACTAGGAGAACCAATTAAAGAAAAATAAAATGAGGTTGTGGGGGATCGATCCCGCATCCTCTCGGTCAAAAACATAAAAGTCAAGGAGAGAAAAGAAAGAAAAGAAATGTAGGTGTTGTGATTCGACTCGGGTCCCAAAGCTGAAATTTCAAATCAAAATTTAATAGAAGATTAAGTATTGCTCAAGGGGTTCGAAATTGAGTTCCCTTTCCCAATTCTGTATTGATACATAAGTCTTACGTGAGCAAATATTTAATGAATGTTTCCTATAGGAATCGAACTTGAGACCGTGTCATACTTACAAGATGCATAAGTCTCGTACCATATTATCTTGGGTAAGTATAAGTCACTTAGACGAATTATGAACGAAGCCTCATGGATTGTACGTATGGGTTCATAAGTCCATCGTACATTTAAAAGGAAGTGAACCTAAGATGTATATGATGATATGATGTGACCACAGGAGGGTTATGTAAGAGTATGAAACACATTAAAAGGTCAAGTGCATTGGCATATGAAGAAATGAACATTCACGTAATGGGGTGAGTAATTATGTAGAGGTAATATTCTAAAACTAATGAAAGTGATGACAAAATGATAAGAGGTTAATATGAAAGATGAGACCAATCTCAAATGAGCCTAATAAGTGTTACAAAAAACCGTACTCACCTATGAGAGTGTAAACTAATAAAGAGACCAGTCTCTAAGAAACACTCTAATGAAAGTATGTAGATTAATGCACACTTAATACTAATTATGAGATGAGAAATCATCTAATGATCAATGATTACCTCATGCTAGAAGTAAGCTTCTATGATGTGTGAGATGAATGTAATGGAACTTTATTCTGAGCACCGACAGGCTAGCTATGAGTCGCGATTCCTTCTTTCCTGAAGGAAGAGGTTCGTGTAAATCTCCTTAGATGAGACTGTCCGTTTAGGCGGGTGTGGGTCTCCTTATATCTCCTAGACTTTTAACGTATACTGCCAACATAGAGTTCCAGTAGGGTTCATTTACCTATATATGCTAGCATGTTTTTGTTTCACTTTGGCCAGTGATTCCACCTCTTTTCGGTGTGGGGTAGATACTAGATTTCATGAAGCTCAGATGATATATGTCGGTTAAATATAAACTTCCCAAAGAAAGAATGAGGGCAGCCTCATGTAATGCACACAATGAAATGAATGATATCAAAGGTGTTTGGATAGGATAATCAAGATATGAACTAGAGTCAAGTAATGACACTAGGTCATTTTTTGTCATTGCACAATGAACCCGATGAGAGTCCTAAACAACATCCTAGGTATATAAATGGATGAATATGAAGTACGTATGAATGAATGAACCAGACTCTGTGTTCGCTAAAGAAGACTCCCTAGTTGAGGTCCCATATGTTGAGCCCTCATTTTAGGAAGTCCTAATGTCAAGTCCATGATTCCATGGTTTCATGGCATATGAAAGAATGATATGTACCTGCAAGGAATAACCTAAGCTAAAAATCATATTTTGTAATACTAACACAATAGGTGCTAGGTATCCATGTTTATAGCCTAGTACCATAGAACATATGATCATGTAAATTAAGCAGTGCCCAAGGACATGGTGAGGGTCCTTGGGACAATAAGTAAATATTCCAAATAGGATATCAAGAATAGTTAGTTAAGAAAGTAAAACCAACCCATGTGCAAGCACATGGGCAAAGTAATGGAAATCGGCCAAAGGAAGGGGGACCACCCTAACCGAATTCGTTAGGGTAGTTTAGGGGCAGCTTATGCGGACGGGTCCTTCCATGTGAGGCCTAACTTCTAACAAACTCTAGGTCCTAACTAACTGTAATAACTAGCTAAATAACCTAGGACTAACCGAAATGGACCCACTAGTACACCCGACAACCTAGGACTAATCAGGGTTGACACTAACCAAGTACTAGTTGAAAAGACAACCTAGTATTAAACCTAGGATGGTCCAAAAGGTTTGTTATGGTCCTAAAAACATAGGTATACTTTAGTAATTACCCTAGGATACTTAATTAATTAATTTATAAACTTGATTAATTAATTTAAAAGGTCAAAACCGAAATCACAAAACAATTTCTAGATTTCGATTAAGACAAGAAAGGGACAACCTAGTACCTAACTTAGGATGGTCCAAAGAGTTAGTTAAGGTCCTAAAGACCTAAGGGTACTTTCGTAATTACTTTAGGTCACATTATTAACAAAATTATCCATTTAATTTATTAATTTAAATGTTCAAAATGAAATCCTTTCACTAACCTATTATAATTCAATAAACATCCTAGTACTTAACCTAGGATGGTCCTAAAGGGTTGATTATAGTGCCAATGACTTAGGGGTACTTTATTAATTATACTAGGTACTTAAATTAATTAAATTAAGAAGTGAATTATTTAATATAAAGTTAAAATGTTTACCGAAACCATAGTCAACACCAATTTCCAAATTTGACTGAGTGTTATGTTCTCCTATGTTTAGTAAACTTAGGAGGGGCATTTTGGTAATTTATTAATTAGTTAATTAAACTAACTTATTAAACCTAAGTTTTATAATTAAATATTAGTTCCTAAACATAAAAATAAGGATCAAAACGTTGAGACTCATGACGCTAAGGCAGTAGGCGACAAACCACAAGAAAACGTAGAACGCTAAAGAGTTCTTAGGCGAATTCAAGGTTTTCTTCAAGGTTTCGTTCAAGGTAATCTTCATAGATTAAATTATAAATAAGGTATGGGTTTCTCTCCTGGACTTCTTTCTCCAAGAGAACTTTCTTTCCAACAATTCAAAGATCTTTTAAACTACGGTTGTTCCCGTGTTCTCATCGAACTCCTTTTTCCCTAGTATCCTTTTCGATTCCATGTTGGTTAGAGATCATGTTGTTGGTATGTGGTGCTGGCTGATATTATTTGTAATGTTCTTGAATTATTAACGTCTATTAACCTATGAAGTTGTGATCGTATAAAGTTAAGTGCTTAAAACGTGAATCATGAATCGATGATGTGTTAGTTACACCTGTAATTGTTTTAAGTGTTGATATGTTTGTACGAATGTTGCATTGCTGTAATTGTGACTTTGTGAAGGTTTTAAATTCATCAAATATTAATATGATTCTGTACAATATATCTTAAAAATGTTACCCTAAAGTCATGAACCAAGATTGGTTAAGAGAATGATACTATGTTAAAATGTGTTCGAAACTGTTATATATTAAGATGATTACGGTTTGTTGTGCATACCTACTTTAAATGTGACTTGTTTATGATGTTGTGTTCGTTAAATGATCATATTATTCTGTTCAAGATGTTTAAAAACGTTATTCCTAAAGTTATGTTATAAGGTTGGCTAAAAAGATCTCCATGAAATCATAATTTGAGTGATTGTTTGGCTTATGCCAATAAAATGGCTAACAATATCTTGTCCGAAAGGGATGCATGCAAATGGCTATAATATTATGTTAAATAATTAAAAGATTGGCTAATGAATAATAAACATATCCAACAAGCATGAAAGAATGTAAAATTGGCCTATGCCTACAAAGATGGTTATGTAATCTATTCCCAAATGAAATGCCAATACTAATCACATGCCAATCTTGTGTAGTAAGAGTATCAAATATATTATAAGAACTTCTAAAGTAATTCAATGAATCCATAACCAAATGAATGTCATTAATTGGGACAATTCCCAACATGATTTAAAAGAATGAACTATGAACATATGTAAATCATTGAAAGAAGTGCTCATCGTCCATAAAAGATGAAATGAAGCTACTACACTAAAGTAAAGAAGTAACGTGAGTTATAACATGATTAAACGGGTCTAAATTAAGTAAGTGACCATAATGGGGTGTTAAAAGGAAGCTAGACAAGTCTTACTTACACCTAAGCTACTATGTTAAAAGAATACTCACGAATGAAGGTGTTAGAATGTGTGAGACTAGTCCTATTAAGACCTAAGGATGATATGTAAAATCAATTCACATTTCATAAATGTAAAGTAAGGATGATATGTAAGGACAATTTACATTTCATCAATGTAAAGAAAGGATGATATGTAAGGACCATTCACATTCATTCAATGTAAAGTAAGGATTATATGTAAGGAATATTCAAATTTCATCAATGCAAAGTAAGGATGATATGTAAGGACAATTCACATTTCATCAATGTAAAGTAAGGATGATATGTAAGGACAATTTACATTTCATCAATGTAAATTAAGGATGACAAGTCAGTAAAAGAGTAAATAAATCTCAATCTAGAAATAAGCTTCTATAATGCTTGAGTCAACTCTAAAAAATAAAGAAGATAATGAAAGTGAGAACAACACCGATAGACTAGTTATGAGCATGTGCTTACACGTGTAAGTGTCATGAGACGAGGTTACCACCGAGGTGGATAAGTAGTCTGATTAAGTCCCTAGTATTCGAACTATGTCTAGCCAACATAGGAACTAGCCAGTGGTTTCCACCTAGGCGAGCTAGGTATGTTTGGTTTCACTTTGGCTGGTGATTCGACCCCTTTTCGGTGTGGGGCAGACATTGAATTTCATGCTTATCTCACATGATCTATGTCGGTTAATGCTCACGATATGTTCTTAGTTCACCATAGCCGTGAGCCACTCCTTTTCGGTGTGGAGTGAACACTTGAGATGGATTCGCCTTAGTCGGGGATCACCCCTTTTCGGTGTGGGGCAGACACAGTATTTCATTATCTCACATGATCTAGATTCATTTTAACCGTTGAATCACCTCATATTAGTGTGGGGAAGACACTGGATTTCATGTTAGCTCACATAATCTTATTCCCTATGATGTCTCTATGAAAGTGAGAATGAATGATGATGATGGAACGTATTTTCGAAGTGAGCAATGAAGAAGAGCTTAAGAATGTCAATTGCCAATATCATACTCATGAAGTTTCAGCAAGTAATGGGCAAATCCAAATAAGATTGGCTTATAATGACTTCTTATATAATGCAAATAAAGGGAAGTAGAAACGTAATATTAATTAAATACCTCATAACTTACCTAAGATGAAAGTAATGAAATAAATGGCATGACCAATACAGAATGGCTTATGAAATGTATTGAATATATAGTGTGAGGAATGACTCACTATAATGTAGGGTAGTCATTCCTTAGTCCTTCGATTACTTACATCGATTCATTGTGGGTATGGGACTACAATGAATAATTGAACTTGTAAGTAAAACATAGGACCAAAGGAATTATTGATATACACAACAACAAGAAGAAAAAGACTGTAAGTAAACTAAGTCCCAAGAAAGGGCTCTCAGGTTTGGATGATCAAATTTTCCAATCTTCGCTCTCAAGTTGTTCTAAAATTATGATTATGATACTATTGTCTTGTAAAAGTATAGAAAATGAGTTGTTTTCTTTGAATGCATTAAAATACATCATATTCATACCATAATTCAGAACAAACAAATTAGGAAAGTGTAATGACTAGACTTTCCCGAAATGGCATTTTGCATAGGAAGAGCTTTCATTAATCATGCTTAGCATTATGTGTATGTTTGCATACACACATACTTAGTACAAGTGGTGTACTAACCCCCTACTATTTACTATTTTTATAGGTGCAGGTCAGAGGGCAGATTTAAGACTCTTGCAACGGTTTTGACATCAGGGTTCTCCAAACCATTTGGTAGGTCCTCTTGATTTCGAGGATGCTGCAGTTTTAGTATAGCCTTAGTTTTAGACATAGCTAGTGCATGTTGTACCTAGCTTTTGTTTCAAAGATTATTTCGAAGCTTTTTGAAATAAGGCCGTTTTTGGCAAACGTATTTATGATATATTCATATTCTTTTTTGAATTGATTCTTATGATAGATGGTTGTTCTCTCATGTTGAGCTTAGTATATGATGTAACTATTTAATAATTATATGAAGTCTATGTATACTTCATACATTTAAAAAGTTTTAAATTTTTTCAAATTTAAATAGATGAATGTGATGAATTCAAGATGAGGTTTGTCTGCGACCTCTGAGAGGTCAACAACGCCGGTGGCAGTCCGGATTCCCGAATCTGGGTCGTTCAAGTCTCATCCTTTAACGAGAACTACTTCCTTTACCATACTCAGTCGGTTCTAGCCTTTATTCTCATAGAGTAATTTTCATTAAAGGTTCAGATAAAGGGGTTCCATATCAAGTTAATAACCGAATCACATTTACCCTACCAAAGAAAGTTCCACTATGGCTACCTTCAAATGGCTACAAGAAGTCATCATGATTTCCTAAGGTTTGATATGATGCCGTTCCAACCAATCAACCTTAAGTCTATCATTCTTTTACTTGAAGGATACCATTACGGCTTTAGACTTCAACATTCTTAACCTTACCACTTTGTTCAAGGTTTCACATAAAGACCCTCTTAACATCATTCAAGGTCACATGTAATTCATAAATTCAAGACTAAGATACTTTGCATCCTAATTCAAGACATCTCATATTCACATTCATGCATGCATCAAGTAAGGGACACAAGTCAACCAAGACAAGACACACCATTCTTCACTTTAACACATATATCATGTCATTCTTTAAGTCACTTAGGAATAGGCATTATCATTTTTAGGTCATCCTATACACTACCATATCATCATAAATATAACCATCATAGACTTATATAGTCAAGTAGGAACAACCATGCATCAACCCTAAGACTACACATAGAAGCACATAATCATAGTCTACATGATCTCCTATCGTACATAGAAAGAACACATACTTTCACATTACTTCACATATATATAGATATTCTAATACTTCACATAAAAAAACTACATACATCATCATAATACTTACACAATAGTGCCGACAAGGTCATGATCATCATATTGCATAAAGTAACGCCGACAAGGTCATATCAATTCACATAGCACCTCCACTATAAGTGGACCATACCAATCATAACATAATTGAAGTCTAATTAACATAAAATAAAAGGAATTAGGGAAGCATTCCACCCATTCAATATCACATCTTCAATACAAAGCTAAACCATCCAATTCGACAGAAATAGGCCCTTACCCATGGCCATGAACATGAATTCAATGCATAAACCATAATACTCAATGAATATAAGTCAATTCAATATAAATTTATCAATATTATACCAATTAGAAACCAATTGAATACAATCTCTACTTTATTCAATAGCCCATAGAAAAGTACACTAGAATTCTTAAGCATTAAGTCAAAATCAATTAAATAGAATTAATAGTCAAAAGATATAAGAATATACAATACTCAATTTATCAAATTGAAACATCTTATAAACCACTAAATTATCATCTATACATAAATCAAAAGCCCATAACAATCTACACATGAATTCATCAATATCAAAGCATGATCTCATAACTTATATTTTAGTCAAATTGAGAGATTTGAGAAGTTCAAGGGATTCATGGAGAATTTCATTTGAAAACATCAATATTATTATCTCTTAGTGATTGAAAATGTTTCATGCAAGAACCCAAGACTTAGAGTAAAAATTGGACTTTTTCATCTTTTTGAAATCATTGAGAATCATCTTCGAAATTGGCTCTAAGGTAATAGCAAGCCTTAGATTAAGAACATTCATACCTTATTAGAAGAATCCAATTATAATTGAACAAGAAACTCCATTGAAGAACCATCTTCAAGGTCCATCTTCACCTTGAACACTCATGGAGATTTTTGAAGAAACTTTTGGAAGGAATGTGTTTTGATTTAGGTGTTAGGGTTTAAATGGGAGTTTAATGACTTATATACTCTTAAAATACCCATAAATACTCAAAAAACCATCGAAAGTCCTATTGGGGCATAGGGTGAATGTACCAATTCACCCCTTGAACTTACAGTGCACTGCACGCACAGACAGTACCATCGATGGATGGACCATCGGCGGCCCATCCCTTGACCAACGGACCGTCCTGTTGGTCTGTGGTCTGTGACTGAGGATTTTCTTTGGTCCCTCCACTCCCATGGATATGTCCCAAAAGACAAGACCTCACCTACGGGGCGTCGATAACCCACTGGGCGTCGATTGCCATCCGTAGGTGGCTGTCTTGGACAGTCTTGGCCACCAATAATGGGTCCTTCCTCAAGTACCCTTGAATGGTCCTTGGGATGTTTGCCCAGAAGTTTCCAACCCAAACATGAACGTATTTGAGTTTAGGACCTCCCACATGAATTTCATCAAAAACGAACACGTAAAACTCGATGAAACATGCATACACACACAAGGTCGTTTCAAGGCAAACCACTCGAACGTCTTGGACGTTTGACCTCCAAACTTCATTAAACTTGACACACTACCCATATACACTATAATAACTGAATTAAGGACTTATAAACTCATGAATCACACATAAACACATAAAACCACATATGAGGCACCTAGGTGACTTAGTCGTTGAACGTTCGTCGTTTGACGTTTGACTTCCAATCGATCTAAAATCTTAGACACTGCCTCAAACCCACATTATAAACATTTTAGGACCTTATACATAATGACAACCATGTTAGGATCTAGCTTCACCTAAGTCATTTTCTGGGTCTTACATTCTCCCCCACTTGGACAACATTCGTCCTCAAATGACTCTTTCCACTCTCCCAATACTTCCAAGTGTAGAGACTCAATTAGAAACTTATGACCATACCATATAACACACAATCACGGAGAAACATCAATTTCACATAATTAAGAGAATCACAACACAACAAGAAACTAGAAAACATTATATAACTCATCATCCTACAAAACTCACATGCTTCATTCCAAATTGCAAAATCTCATTTTATATTCAATATCATGCTCATATATATCAATTCTAACCACATTACAACAACTTTCAACCAAAGAATGAATTAGTCAATTTATGACAAATATTACAGTGAGCAGGCACTCTTTTACAATGAATATGCTTCACAATCTAACAATATTATGAAATTCCTTATAAATTCAATACAAATCAATCTCATATAATAATTTAGACATGCTCCGTATTAAACTACATGAAACAATTAGCAACCTACACTAGATGAACATGAATCATGAGGAAGATATCATGCATAAAAACTCAATTTCTCATTCAATAAAACATCAATTAAAACAAGCATATCATAAGGAGAACAATTGGAACTCACCTACCACAAAAGACTCCTACATAATCAAGTTTCTAAGAACTCTTTGTTTTAGGCTTGAATAAACACATAAAGAAAGGTTAGGGGCACCTTACTCCTAACAACCATATCTTTACCATACTCCCCCACTTAGGAGAACCCCAATCTAAGGTCAACATAACATCTACTGCAAGGAAATCCCTCAAGACACCTTAAACCTTATTAATACTTTCTCACCAAAAGTCTACCTTGTGAAGACTAGAGACTCTGAAAGGTTTAACCATCTAACCGCTACATTCCCTTTAATCAAGAGAAACTCACCTTTACTCTTTTGAATCTCATCAGATTCCTTTCCTATGGTTTAGGTCTTAAACAATTCCAAACTATCTCAACAACCACTCTTTCAGATTTCTAACAATATACCTTACCATTCTTTCCAACTTAACTACCATTCAAAAGGTAACTAAGCCAACCTAATGTCATCAAAACCATCTATCACCTTATCTAAAAAGTCACATCTCCTATTTTCCCTCCCTCAACCCAATCTTCAAAAAGTCACCCTCAAGGGACCAACAGATGAGGGAAATAATGGAAATACACCATATACAAAGCTCTTAGGCACAATTTGATGAATGAAGAAGTCAAACTTTTCCTTGCACCTAATAGCCTCCTATTCATAAAGTGACGCGCTTCAAAATAAGAACAAGACTCTACTAGATGTGGTTCATGAAACAACTAAGACACTCCCTAGGCCTGATGCTCTAATACCAAGCTTGTCACGACCCACAAACCCCAGAAGTTAGAGCATCCTTGTATCTTCACATGTCAAATGAGACTTCAAGAAGTCTCATCTAAGTAACTCGTATCATTCATTGCATAATAATATACTAAAATGAGCATGAACTTAAAACTTTGTTCATACAAAAAGAACTCTTTTCATAAACATTATACAAGCGGTTAGACTTTTACTTAAAAAACATTAAAACTTTACAACATCTCTTTGAACAATCTAAACTTTAGAGATACAACACTTGGGACTAATCCCATACAAGACGTAAAATAAAGACTAAGACGTAAAGGAACACATGTGGTATTGTCCTCGAATCGATGAGGACTCACCAATACTTCATCTACAACCCTTAGAAACCTATCCATCATCCATGGCACATCAAGACTTCCAATTCCCTACACTTTAGTCAAAAAGGAAAAAGAAGGGGTTGGTACATTAGATGCACAAAGCATGGAAGGCATGCAAAAACCATGAAAAAGGGACATTTAGTAAATCACATGATTTTCATGAATTATAATTAAAACATCATATGAGTATAATAACAACATTTAACAACTTAGAAACACATAAGGAATCATTTAAGTAAATATTCACATTTTTAGGAAATGTTACAGTGAATTCACTCCACTGTACAGTGAACTTCTTCACTGTTACAGTGAAGTTCCCTAGCTTTACTTTACACATCTTTCAGCATATAATTCCCTCACTTAAATCTATCCTAAGACTTGCTTAAGTAGGACAAATAGAGACCACACACACACCCTCTCTAGGCACACCTAAATAATCATTAAGATCACATATAATGAGGTACACACCAAGCACATAAACACATGAACATGAGATCCTCTTGCCAAAGGTGATTCAAAGTCTCACTTGAGTGAGTTATGAAGAGACCGCCCGTACAATCCCTTACAGACACACTTAGAGATCCTATAGACTACCTAAGATAGAATCATTCTCACGTAATATATTTGCATACATATAATATGACATTCTCCCTACAAAGGTTATCAAAAGACTTACTTAAGCAAATCAAGAAGATAACATCCATGATTGACCTGTTCAAGATTACCTAAATAATCCTTGAGACTACCTAAGTTTGGATCATGTCTATATAATCAACATCTTCCCTAACTAGAGTCATTCTTAAGATTTATCTAGGTTAGATAAGTAGTTACCATTCCTATGCCCCCTTCACACCTCAACTAGACATCCCTTTAATTACTCTAGATAAGAAGTTATTCATTAAACACACTTTCTTAACTTAAAGTCATTACATTCATTAGTTCATTTAAGACTCATTCATCGCATAAGAACATTCAAGTAATGGTCTTAGACAAGACCTAGGGAATCTAACTAACACCTTTAAAGCTTATTGTTCAGTGTTTAGATAGCGTCCCATACCAAAACCTAAACATCATAGAACTTCTCTAATGCTAGTAGGTATCCCATATGATGAGAATAGACAATATACGACATAGACCATGTAGCAAAGCATGGAATCCGAAGATCTAACCTACTCTAATGATGGTGTTCTACTTGCCAATGGTAGAACTTGGACATATCCCATATAGGCACATGGTTAAGGAATATGAAGGGCGTGCTTTGTATTCCATTCTCATCCTTCAACTAGAACTACTTCCCTTACCATACTCACTCTGTGCTAGCCCTTATTCTCATAGAGTATTTTCATTAAGGGTTCATCTAAAGGGGTTCCGTTTCTAGTTCATAACCTAAACACATTTACCCTACCAAAGAAAGGTCCAGTAGGGCTACCTTCTAATGGCGAAAAGAATCTCATCATGAATTTCCTAAGGTTTGATATTATGTCATTCCAGCCAATCAACCTTAAGTCTATCATTCCTTTACTTGAAGGATACCATTATTGCTTTTGACTTCAACATTCATAACTTTACCACTAGGTTCAAGGTTTCACATAAAGACCCTCTTCAGATCATTCAAGGTCACATGTCATTCATACATTCAATACTAAGAGATTTTAGCATCCAAAGTCGACACATCTCATATTCACATTCATACATGATTCAAGTAAGGGTCACAAGTCAACCAAGACAAGACACAACATTCTTCAGTTTAACACATATTACAGGTCATTCTTTAAGTCACTTAGGAATAGCTATTATCATCTTACGTCATCCTATACACTACCATATCATAATCAACCATCATAGACTCATATAGTCAAGTAGGAAAAACTATGCATCAACCCTATGACTATACGTAGAAGCACATAGTCATAGTCTACATTATTTCCTAACATACGTAGAAAGAACACATACTTTCACATTCATTCACATATATATAGATATGATCATACTTCACATAAATCAACTACACACATCATCATATTACTTCAAATATTGCCGACAAGGCCATGATCATCATATTTTATAAAGTAACGGCAACAAGGCCACATAAATTCACATAGCACCGCCACCATAAGTGGACCATACCAATAACAACATAATTGAAGTCTAATTAACATAAGATAAAGGAAATTAGGGAAGCATACCAACCATTAAATCTCACCTCTTCAATCCAAAGCTAAACCATCCAATTTATTACCAATAGGCCCTTATCCATGGTCATGATCATCAATTCAATATATACACCATAATACTCAATATAAGTCAATTCAATATAGATTTATCAATCTAATAACAATTAGACATCAATTGAATACAATCCTTACTTTATTCAATAGCCCATAGAAAACTACACTAGAATTCATAAGCATTAAGTCAGTATCAATTCAATTCATCAATATCAGAGCATGACCTCATAACCCATATTTTACTCAAATCGAGAGATTTGAAAAGGTCAACGATTTCATGGAGTATTTCATTGGAAAACATCAATATCATCATCTCTTAGTGAGTGAAAACTTTCATGCAAGAACCCAAGAATTAGAGTAGAAATTGGACTTTTTCATCTTTTTGAAATCTTTGAAATTGGATCTAAGGTGATAGCAAGCCTTAGACGAAGAACTCCCGTAACTTATTATAAGAACCCAATGATAATTGAACAAGAAACTCCATTGAAGAACCATCTCAAGCTCCATCTTCACCTTGAACTCTCATGGAGGGTTATGAAGAAAATTTGGAAGGGAATGTTTTTTGATTTAGGTGGTAGGGTTTGAATGAGAGCGTGGGCTGAATTTTACCAATTCGCTCCTTCAAGTTATAGTGAACTGCACGTAGAGACAGTACCATCAACGGCCCGTCCCTTGACTAGCTGACCTTCCTATTGGTCCGTGAGTTGGGACTGAGGCTTGTTTTTGGTCCCTCCTCTCCCATGGCTAAGTCCCAATCGACGAGACCCACCTAATGGGCGTCGACTGACCCACTAGGTGTCGATTGCCATCCGTAGGTGCGCTGTCTTGGACAGTCTTCGCCACCAATCATGGGTCCTTCCTCAAGGACCTATGGATGGTCCTTCGGGATGTTTTCCTAGACGTTTCCATCCCAAACATGATCGTATGCAAGTTTAGGACCTCTCACATGAATTTCATTCAAAACGAACATGTAAAACTTGCCGAAACACGCATAGACACACAAGGTCATTTCAAGGCAAACCTTTCAACATCATAGACGTTCTTGGACGTTTGACCTCCAAACTTCACAAAACTCGACACACTTCCCATATACACTATAATAACTCATTTAAGGACCTTATAACCTCATGAATCACACATAAAAACATAAAACCACATATGAGGCACCTAGGTGACTAAGTCGTCGAACGTCTGGGTTGTCCCTTGACGATTGACTTCCAATGCACCTAAAATCTTACACACTGCCTCAAACGTACATTATGAAACATTTTACGAGCATAGAACATAATGACAACGATTTCAGGCTCTAGCTTCACCTAAGTCATTTTCGGGGTCTTACATTCAACACCTTCCATTTTAAAGTTCACTCAGTGCTAAGCTAAGTCTCTTTTTTGAAATTTCTTTAGTGTCTTTATTATTCATCATATCTTAGTGTAGGTCATAGGGTCTATCCCTTATATAATCATCATCATCATGTCTCAACAAGAATCGAATGAGTATTGTTTTTTCATTACAATTCATATAAGTTAGGTTAGCACATTTAGATAATAACACCATGATAAAGCACATTGGTAGGTTATCAGAATCTTTATAACAATTACATCTTAGACAACACCTCACAATACCATAGTCAAGACATTGCAATTCGACATCATACAAACCCTATCAATCTTAATAGTAGGTACATATCAATACAACATCATCACTTAGTCACAATTAACCATGATTGAAGTAAAGAGTTGAAATTGTAAGACTTACCAAGTCTCCTTCATAATTCATTATCATGGTTTTACCATCAACCCTTAGCTCAACCCAACAAGGGTGTAATATAACCACACAACAATAACCAACATGATAACAAAGCCAATTGAATCAACATATCACAATCCATCACTAGTCCATAACTTAAGATAAGAGATTTAGGTCAAAATCATAATCTACTTCACAACCTAGATCAATTACTCAAGCACTAGCATGATAGGACTATAATTCATATTAATCTATTCATAAATTTTCAAAATAAGATCATATGATAGTAATTCACACGATAAACAAAACAAATACATAAATACTAGATAGTTCAATTCAAGATCAAAACCTAGGGTTAAGGGGAATCGGTCATCTTCTACAAACTAGACTAAGCCATCAAGAAATAACGTAATTGAGTTATCATACATGTTAATCTATTCATATTATACAAAGGAAATTATAAACAAATTAAATTGGAAGATCTTGAGATTGGAATCGACCCAAATGAAAACTCATCTTTTGAAATATATTTGAAGGAACCCTTTGGGGAATGAAGTCCCAAATGTTAAAGGAATCTCATACCTTAATGTTTGATGAAGATTAATGGATAATCTTTGATGATTATAGACATAAAGCTCTCGTCGACCTTTTCTCCTATAGTGTTCTTCAACTTTGAAAGGAGATAGAACACCGAAAGAAGAGAGTTATGGGTCTGGGAATTATGAGGGCTTAGGTTAGTTTATTTAACTTACGGTCTTTATATGAGTTGTTATATAACTTAATTAGACAACTCTTAACCCCTAATTAATTAACTAACCACTTAATTAATTAAATTCACCAAACTTAAAATGTGCAGTGAAAGAGTTCACTCACAGACGACTCCTCGATCGACGCCCCATTTGTTAAACGACACCCAAGAAACCAACCATCATGTTGGTCAATCGTTGAGTTTAGAGACTTTTCAAAACAGTGTTTGGCCAAATATTCTAAGTGTCCATCGACGGAGGCAATCGACGCCCCATCAATTGGAACACGTTTCGTTGATGACAAGTTGTTGGGGCACATTGCCTAGGGAAGTCTTTGACCCAAATGCAAGGGCCCTTGGTTTGTCCTTGGGGGGTCGGGCCCAGAATTTTTGACTACGAATCAACTCTAATACGTTTTAGGCACCTTTCCACCAAAATTCACCAATTTTCAACTACTAAAACTTAGCCAAATAGGCTAAGTCACACTAGCACCTTATTGAACTAGTTTTCGAACGTCATGGACGTTCCATGACATTTTGATTTCTAAACTTCCTAAATGACATATATACATTGAAATAGACCTTTAAAAAGTGTCTAAACCTTTTGACACTTATATTAGGCTCCATACCACGTCTTAGACTTTCAAAGTGTTATATTTTAGCTACTGAAGTAGTTACAAAAGATAAAGTATCACTCGGATATGGTAAAGCATAAAAATCAATAGAGAAGACTTGTAACATACAAGTGACAACATCTGAAGATTCCTATTGTTCACCCCTAGAGCGAAGAGCATAGAAGTGTTCCCTCTTTGGAGCACTGAAATTAGGATTGCTTGATTGATATTATCTTGACCCCATATATTAGGAAAATCCCTCACCTTATGGCCACTCTCTCAACACCCAAAGCAATTATCCGTCCCAACTAGACTGTCAACCATATGCTTTTTACCACACTTGGTACAAGTAGGTTTATTGCAATGTGCATTTCCACTCCTTCCCTTTTGGGACCTAGGGTTAGACACCCTATCCTTTTTAGCCTTTGGGTAATTTGAAAGAACTTGGTTGGAAACCCTCTTCTTAAACCTAGTCTTGTCTGGAATTTCCAACCTACCCTTCGAAGTACGTCCTTCATAAGACTTGTGGACTTTTTAAACTCCCTATTCTTTCTCCATGGCCTACTCCCTTCAACTTGTTGAGAATCCACCTTAAACGGAGATATGTCCATGTTTTCATGAAGCATTTCCAAACGACACTCTTCCACAAGATCATCGTACACACCCATCAAAAAATGGCTCATTTCTTCTCTAGGATTGGATAAAAAAAAGTGGAGAATACTTGGACAACTTAGTGAAATTTAAAGAGTGCTCAATTACACTCATACCTCCCTGACAAAGGTTGATGAACTCTTCCACTTTTTCCTCTCCTTTCTCCCTTTGAAAAAACCTATCATTAAAAGCCCTTCTAAAGACTTCCAAAGTTATAGGACCCACCCTCAAATCCCTATTATCTCTCCATTCAGTATACCATGTTTGAGCCACATCCTTGAGTTGGTATGAGGCTGGCTAGGCCTTCTCATTAGAACTCACTCCCATGGCATATAGGATCTTGTAGACTTCATCAATAAAATCTTGGGTGCCTTTATTCACCTTAGACCCAAAGAATATTGGAGGGTTCATCCTTGTGAAGTCCCTCATGTGAGAAGCCATGCCACTAGCATTTTGGTGCACACGGGGTCCAACTTCCCAATATGCTTGAGTCATCATGGCTTTAGCATGAGTAGCTACGGATTGGTCTTGAATAGTTGTCATATACGGGTTACCCTCTAGACGTAAGCGGCATCTTCATCCTTTTCTAGGACGAAGACTAGCCTCTTAGTCTCATGTCATTACATTCATAGGTTCAAAAATGTCGAAAAATTTAAAACTTTCATATCACTACTTGGAGGTTTACATAGACCTCTACATACACATAATATATATTCATATCAAGTATACATAGACCATTCGTATAGGATTGTTATATAGCCCTCTAATTTTATTGCACTGACATATACGTAAAATATATAAATAGTGTCAACGATTGTCTCATCTCACACCATCTAAAGGAATATCACAATATGGGCATTAGCCCTTACATCAATCCAACAAGACCATGTATAGGTCATACGACAGTACAATACTCAATTAAAAAGGAAAGGAATGAAAGAGTCAATAAGCTCATAACAAAATCCGTAAGCTAGATGATGGCATTGACCACAAAAATTGAGGACCTACCCCACTTGGATGAAAGGAAGAATCCAAGCCTTCAACAATGTCGCCTTCCAAACTATTCAACGAACGGAACATAAAATGTTTGGGAAAAGGGAAGAAAATACGGTTAGTACTCCACATGTACTAAGTATGAGATCTTATGCACATACACAATCAAAACATTCTAAAAAGGACTTTTTATAAAAACATGCCAAATCACCCCTTTAGGGACTTAATGCAATGTCAAGTAAGTCATATCAACCAACCAAACATGCTTATTATCTCAACAAGTAATACTTATCCGAACAAACTTGAAAACCATGATTTACTACAACCCTTATATCAAGGAACAATATCACAAGAATGAATAAGAGTTAAACATAACATAATAAGCAAAAACACTACTCACAAGTCCTTATCAAGTCAACAAGTGCAATGACCAAGAAAAGCCCCATAACCTTACTCAATCAAGAATCCTCATCAAGAAACATGACCAATGTCCAACTTTTAATATCATGGTATTTAGGTTTACATTTCATCATATATTAACATTACAACCCAAGGGATATTCATAAATGAACTAATCAACATATAGTATCAACAATATACCATGGTAATCATATATACATAATATTTTATCATAACATAAAAATATATAAGAACCTCCTCCTAAGACTCCCTTCAAGACTAACTAGTGCAATGTTTAGGTAGAGTCCCATACCCCTACCTAGAACAAGCTAGACCTCTTAGATTATCCTAGTTAGAGTTCAAGTCCTTTAATTCATTTTAATTTTTGGGAACATCTTGCCCTTACCAACACAGATCAGATAAGCTAGTGTGGAATCCGGTGTCATAAAACTCTACACTGAAAGAAGGCGGACTACTTGCAAAGGCAGTACCAAAAGATGAAACATAGCAACTACGTGGATCCTTTAGCTAGTATTCCTATGGGGAAAAGAAAACATAGTTCAAGAACTAGGAGATTTAGTTGGGACCTGCTTAATGCGCCTCTCAAATCTCAAGAGTAATGTAGTTTTCCTACCTTCCCTATGTGGGAAGGGACACTCCTCAATCTAGTTCACTCGGTGTTATGGTAGAGTCCCTTTTTTAAATGTCTTTAAGCCTTTAATTATCAATCATAGCTTAATTTAGGCCATAGGGTCTACCCCTTGTATAATAATCATCATCAATAGTCAATAAGAATTGTATGAGTAGAAGTCCTTTCATCATTATTCATACAAGTGAGGTTAACACATTCATATTTCATAGCATATTAAGCCACATTCATAGTTTTAACCATCTTTATATCACATACACCTTAATAAAACTCACAACATAGTCAAGACATTTCAATTAAAAATCATACCACCCTATAATCCTTAAGGCATACTCCAATGTAATATCATGACTTAATAACAATTAATCACAATTGGAAGTAAAGATTGAGATTCTAAGACTTACCGAGTCTTCCACAGATTCTATCATCAAGGTATTACCATCAACCCATAAATCAACTCAACTTGGGGAGTAACATTATCACACAATGATAACCAATAAGATAACAAGGCCAATTGCATCTCTACAGCACAACTCAACTCTAGATCACTACATGAGACAAGATAAATAGGCAAATTTCACTTTATAAATCATAACCTAAATCACATCTTAAGAACTAGCATGATAGGACAGTAATTCATCTTAATTTAATCATAGTAACACCATTGGATAGCAATCAAATGAACAACCAACTCAATTGAATGATCACAATACAATATAGGTCATGATCACTACCTAGGGTTAGGGATGGAGGATCATATTCTTCAATTTAGACCAAACCATCAACAATTACTATAAAAAAAATTGAATAACATGTTAATCTACTCAATATAACCCTAAAAAATCATTAACAACTCAATCCATAACTTTAATTTCGTAATTGAATGAAAACCATAAGAAAACCTAACTTTTGAAATCTATTTTTTTAAGGAACCCTTTGACGAAAGAGTCTCAAAGGTGAATAGAACCCATACCATAACATTTATTAACAATTTGATGGAGAATTCGTCCCTTTACAGCACCCAAACCCTAATATTTTCTAGTCTTCAATGGTGAGCTCATGTAGAGAGACAAATAAGAGAGAAGGAAGAAAGTTTATTTGAGAGTTGTCTTTAGCTTAATGAGGGTTGAGGGTATTTATAATGGGACTTAATCAACTTAATTCGTCTCCCTTTAATACTCAACTAACCCATAAACAACTTAATTAATTAAATAAGACCAACTTAAATTAGAAAGAAAGCTCGACCCTCACAAACGAAACCCCGATCGACAGGCTATCTGTGAGTCGACAGACATCCCCCCCTCCGTCCTTCACTCCTTCTTCTTGGTCAGAGACTGTGCAGGCGAGGTCTTCCTTCAGTTGTCTAAGTTTTGGACGACGGTGGCATCGACACCCCGTCGATCAACACACGGACCGTAGCTTGCTCCTCAGCACTCTGTCGATGATTTTAGAGGCTATGCAGGTTAAGGCATATTCTCCAGTAGCCTAAGTGTGGGACGACAGTGGAATCGACGCCCCGTCGATCCACACACAGGCTGTCTTCTATCCCGTCGATGCACAGTGTCATGCAGTGTTGCATCAAACTACAAGGGTCCTCCTCAAGGGCCCTTGGTTGGTTATTGGGGAGTAGTACCCGGAAGTTTCAACCATGAAACCGCTCAAACACCTATTAGCTATCTTTCCACCAATTTTCGTACATTTGTGACTCCTAAAAGTGAGTCAACTCGGTTAAGGTACACTAACATCCCTTTGAACCAACTTCCCAGACGTGATGGATATTCTTGGACGTTTTGGTTCTTAAACCTCCTAAATGACCTATATTCATTAAAAATAGACTTAGAAACAGTACTTAGACCTTATGACACCTATGTTAGGCTTTACTATATGTCTTGGATTTTCAAGGTGTTATATTATCCCCCCCCCCCCTTAGGAATATTCGTCCCCGAATGATACTAAAATTCTTTTGAAAGAAGGAATAGACTCAAGACTAGCAGCCCAACCAATCAAAATAAATCATGTCATTTTAACAAGGCAAATTTCCATACTCCTATTTTCACACATAAGTCTCAACACTTCATCATGAGGCATTTCCTTCTCGCAACACTTATGAGCTCAACATACATTACATCAGTCAATTAGCACAAAGTTCAACTTAACAACATGCTACTTATCATTTCATAAAGACCCACCATATCAAAATGCACAACATAACTCAAAACAAACCAAAAAAAAACTCAAGTTCTTAAGAGAAATGCTACAATAACTTCACTATAGGTTTTTCAAACATGCATAATGTGCAAAACATCACCCAAAAATCAAGAAACTTCAGTTTCTAGTCATATTTATATCATTAAAAATATGACTAACCTTAATTTTCAAAAAGATGAGGGTAACGGACTTCATGTTGGCCTCGGCCTCCCCTGTTGCACCCTCAACTAGATGATTTTTCCATAACACCTTTACGGAAACCACCTCTTTATTTCTCAACTCCTTGACTTGCCTATCAAGAATTTTAACCGGAACTTCCTCATAATAGAGGTTATCTTTGACACCAAGACCCGCGATAGGAAAAATGGACTCGGGATCACCAACACCGTTTTCGCACATAAAAACATGGAAAACCTAATGAACCGAAGCCAATTCACTAGGAAGTTTCAATTCATAGGCAACCTTACCAACCCTTTGAAAGATTTCATAGGGACCCACATAACGAGGACTCAACTTCCCTTTATTGCCAAATCTAACCCCCCTTACATTGGTGAAATTTATAAATACACCTTATCACCTTATTCAAACTCCAAATCCCTTCTCCTATGATCGGCATAAGACTTTTGCTGACTATAGGTCGTTTGCAACCGATTCCTTATGATATGAACCTTTTCCAAAGTCTTATAAATCAACTCGGGACAAAGAAGTGATGGCTCACCCACATCAAACCATCCAATAGGAGACCTACACCTCCTACCATACAAGGCTTCATAGGGAGCCATGGAAATGGATGAATGAAAACTATTGTTGTAGGCAAACTCCACCAAAGGTAATGTCTATCCCAACTCCCTTCAAAATGAATGATATGCACGCCCTAAGCATATCTTCAAGGGTTTGTATCGTACGCTATGCTTGACCATCTTTTTGGGGATGAAAAGCGGTGCTTAACTTCACCGTAGTACCCAATCCTTTTTGGAACGACCTCCAAAATCTAGATGTGAATTGTGCTCCCCGATCCGATATGATGGATAACAGAATGACATGGCGCCACACAATCTCATCTAGGAATATTCTTCTATAATCCTCTGCCGAATATGTAGACTTGACTGGAATAAAGTGAACGGACTTAGTCAATCGATCCACAACCACCCATATGGAATCATATGACTTTTGAGTCCGACATAAACCTACTACAAAGTCCATATTAATGTATTCCCACTTTCAAGTAGGAATTTGGATCTCTTGTAGTAAGCCACCCGACTTTAGGTGTTCGGCCTTTACTTGTTGACAATTCGGACATATAGAGACAAACTGTGCTATGTCCCTTTTAAACCTTCCCACCAATATATCTCTCTGAGGTCATGGTACATTTTTGTCGATCCCAGATGAATTGAGTAGCGGGGCCCATGTGCTTCTTCTAGGATCCCATCCCTCAAGCCATCTACACTGGGAACACATAATCTCCCCTGGTACCTTAACACACCATCCCCTCCTTAGGAGAATGATTCATTGAACTTGCCGAGAACCGATTCTTTTAATTCCATTAAGGCTAAATCAAGGTGTTGTTTGGAATTCACCTCAACCACTAAAGATAACTCGGAGTTATGATTAACTTTAGCACCCCCATCAAGAGAACTCTCCAGCCTCACCCCCAACCTAGCCAACCTATGAACTTCCCTTGCTAGGTCCTTCTTTGCTCCATCAAGATGGGATATACTACCCATAGTCATACAACTTCGGGCATCCAAAACTACATTAGCCTTGCCGGGGTGATCAAGGACACTCATATAATAATAATACAACAACTATAGCCACCTTCTTTGTCGGAGATTCAACTCCTTTTGGGTAAACACATATTGGAGACTCTTATGATTGGTAAAAACATCAACATGACTCCATACATGTAATGCCTCCAAATTTTCAAAGCAAAACACCACGGACGCTAATTCAAGGTCATGAGTGGGGTGATTTCTTTCATATACCTTTACTTGCCTAGAGGCATAAGCTATCACCTTCCCTTGTTCCATAAGCACACACCCCAAACCTACTCGGGATGCGTCACAATCACCATAAAACCCTTTGTGCCCTCCGGTAAGGTCAAAACCGGAGCGGAAGTAAGCCTATCTTTCAACAATTGGATGTTTTTGTCACATGCCTCCGACCACTCAAACTTTTTACTCTTTTGGGTCAAAGTAGTCAAAGGAGACGCAATGGATTTAAACCATCCACGAACCTCCGTTAGTAACTCCCTGAACCCAAGAAACTCCTAATATCAGTTGGAGTCAATGGTCTAGGCCAGTTTTTCACCGCTTTCGTTTTCCTTGGGTTTACCTCAACTCCCTCACTAGAGATGATGTGCCAAAGAAATATTACCGACCTCAACCAAAATTCACACTTGCTATATTTGGCATACAATTGATGTTCTTTAAGGGTTTGTAATACTACCCTCAAATGATCCATATGATCATCCTCATTCTTCGAATATACCTAGATATCGTGAATGAAGACATTGAAAAATGAATCTATGTAATTATGAAATACTCTATTCATTAGGTATAAATGCCGCCGAAGCATTACTGGGACCAAAAGACATGACCAAGAACTCATATTGCCCATACCTAGTCCAAGAAGTCGTCTTTGGTATATCGTCCTTTCTCACCCTAAGTTGAAGATACCCTGATCTCAAATATATCTTTGAAAAGAAACTTGCCCCGAGTTAGAGGGTACTTATTCTTAATGGTGACCTTGTTGAGTTGGCGGTAATCAATACACATTCTCAAGGATCCGTATTTCTTCTTCACAAACAAAATTGGAGCGCCCCACGGAGAAATACTAGGCCTTATAAAACCCTTATCTAGTAATTCCTTGAGTTGATCCTTTAACTTTTTCAACTCGACCAGAGCCATCCGAGAAGGAGGAATTGATATGGGGTTTGTATCCGGTAGCAAATAAATGCCAAAGTGACTTTCCCGTTCGGGAGTAATATCATGAAGGTCATTAGGGAAGACCTTCGGAAACTCACTCACCATGGGTACCGACTAGATGGGAGGGACTTCGGATTCTAGATTTTGGACTCTTATATATGATATAGACAACCTTTTAAGATCATTTTGCATGCTTTTATACAAGAAATTATACGACCTGTAGGAATAGAATTTCCCCCCGTCCACTCAACAACAGGTTCATTTGGGAAGTTAAACCTCACCACTCTCGTCCTACAATCAATGGATGAAAAAATACATCCAACCAATCCATACCCAATATAAATTCGAAATCAAGCATATCGAGTTAAACTACATCAACATAAGAAACTCTATTGGGCAACATTATAGTGTAATTTCTATACACCCTTTTTGCAGCAACCGACTCACCCACCGGAGTAGACACTATAAAAGGTTCACGCAAAATATCGGGTAAAAAGTCAAAATTTTTAGCTATTAGAGGTGTAACAAATGATAAAGTAGCACTCGGATCAAGTAAGGCATATACATAAAGAGAGAAACCTTTCAACATACCAGTCACAACATCGGGAGAAGCCTCTTGCTCACCCCTAGAGCGGAGAGCATAGAAGTGGTTCTTCTTCGGAGCATCACTAGAACCACTTGCTTGAGCTTGACCACTACCCTTGTCTTGACTCTTAATGTTTGGGCAATCTCTCATCTTGTGACCACTCTTTCCATAACTAAAGCTATTACCCGTCCCCTTAAGGCAATCACCATTGTGTTTTTTACCTCACTTTCCAGAAGTTGGCTTCTCATTTGGTTAATTAGTACGTTTTCCCTTCTTGAAGTTAGTGTTGCACACCCTATCACTACAAGCCTTTGGTAATTTGGAAAGGACTTGATTAGAAACCTGCTTCATAAATCTAGGCTTGTCTTATATCGCAAGCCTATTCTTTGAAGAATCTCCATCAAATAGCCTTGATCTCTTAGAATCTGTACTTTTTTGCTTAGACTTTGCCTCCTCGACCTTTCTTGCATACACTATAAGACGGGAAATGTTCATGTTGTCATGTAGCATGGCCGATTGGCACACCTCTTGTAAGTCCTCTGACACCCCCATCACAAAATGGCTCATTTGGTCTCTAGGTTCGGAGACCAAAGAAGGAGCATACTGAGACAACTTAATGAATTATGAAGAGTACTCATGGACACTCTTTCCACCTTGGTGAAGATTGATGAACTCTGTTACTTTTTCCTCCCTCATCTCCCTAGGGAAGAACCGATCTAGCAAAGCCGCCTTAAAGATTTCCCAAGTCACCAAACCATCCCTCAATGGCCTATTATCCCTCCATTGCACATACCAAGTTTGAGCCACATCCTTGAGTTGGTATGTGGCAAACTCGGCCTTCTCACTTGAAGACACCCCCATATCATATAGTATCTTGTAGACCTCATCGATTATTCTTGGGGTCTTCATCAACCTTAAACCAATAGAAAGTAGGAGGGTTCATTCGAGAGAAGTCCCTTAGATGGGAAGCCATAGTAGTGACTTGTTGATGAGGACGGGGAGCAATATCCTTATTGGCTTGGGTCGTCATAGATTGGGCTTGAACCGTCCCGGCTTGTGCTTGAGTAGTCATGGCTAGGGCCATTTGAGCAAGATAGCCCTCATCTCAGCCTTCATCATAGGTGGAGGGTTAGCCGGGGCTTGATCAACATTAGCATTTTACTCAAGTGGAGGAACTTTGTCATCATGGGTAGGAGCTCCCGCATTAGCAACTTCCGCCTCAAGTCTTCTAGTCGCATTCCTTCTAGTGTTCATGCTTCCTATAACCACAACAATAGGATTTGATGCAAATGCTCACCATAAGTATACTATATTGGCACGATATAAGATTTCCAAGAAAGAGAGTGATTCTTAAGCATCAGATAGGTTCCTACTCATATGTCTGGTGTGCTTCACAATTATGAATGCAAAACTACATAGACGTGGTAGAGAGAGAGACATAACTCAATGATATTTCAACCTCATGCTCTGATACAAAATTTGTTTCATCCGGGTTTACCCTCTTGACGTAATCGACGTCGTCCTTTTCACGGACGAAGACTATCCTCTTATTCTCATGTAATTACATTCATCGGTTGAAAATGCGGAAAAATTTAAAACTTTCATTATCACTATTTGGAGATTTACATGCACCTCAACATACACATAATATATATTCATATCAAGTATACATAGACCCTTCGAATAGGAAGGCTACATAGCCTTGTACTTTTATTGCACATACATATGCATAAAATATAGAAATAGCCTCAATGATTGTCTCATCGCATACCATCTAAACGAATATCACAATATGGGCATTATCCCTTATATCAATCTAAAAATACAATGTATAGGTCATACGAAAGTACAATACTCAATTAAAAAGGAAAGGAATGAAAGAGTCAATAAGCTCATAAAAAATTTCGTAAGCTAGATGATGGCATTGCCCTCAAAAGTTGAGGACCTAATCCACTTGGATGAAAGGAAGAATCCAAGTTGGGTGGAAGAGATTTTCTAAGAGAAAAGAGAGAATAAGAGAGAGAGTTGAGAGTAAGTAGCTTACTCAGCTTATTCATTACTGAGGAAGAAACCCTCTATTTATACAATATTTTTACACATTAGGCCAACAGAAATGGCCGACACTAACTTTACACTTGGCCTATATTAATTCGGCCGACACAAAATGACAAACCATTAGTGGCCCTTTACTTTATTATTGGCCGACATAACTTTTACATATGGCCATCTTATCTTTCTGGCCGACACTACACGACAAACTACTTTAATAAAGACACATAAAACTACAAAATACTTTTTTTTTGATATGTATGTATGTATATACATATATATATATATATATATAATATCATAAGTAAATAAGTAGACTCTAAGTCTTGTTTGCCAACTTAAGACAACTCTATAGAACAGAATAGGGACACGACCCTTAACAACATAAAATGTAATCTTACTTTTTCATCAACTTAAGGAAACATCTTGACATAGGCAACCCTTGAATCATAAGGTTTCCTTTATTTGAACTTGGGAGATCTATCCGAGCTCTTCACTTACGAGACATCCTCTACTCATCAACACTTGTGTAAAAAGATGAAAAAGAATGATATTAGTACAAGAATGCACTAAGTATGATAACCATGCAAAAACATGCATTTAAAGAGGACATTTAAGTTGAAATTGTGCACCATGTCTTTTTAGTAAACATCATGATCATAGGCACATTTAAGCGTAATATAGTTCACATACATCAAATAGACATGGATACTACTAACAATAGCACATCAAGCCATTTAAGTCATATTCATACATACAATACAATACTTCTCTTTTTATATTATGTCTTTCTGTAAGTAACCCTCAAGTGTACTTAGTACAATGTATCACCTTAAGGTCACCTTACAATAGTCTATCATAGATATGCTTCATAAACACAACCATATATATTCACAAGTCATAAGCACATCATAAACATAAGCTTCACATAAGCACCACCATCTAAGACAACCCCTAAGTCACACTAGTCCAATGTGTTGGTAGCATCCCATAATACTACTTCCACAAAGTGTACCTAAGAAGTCACCCTAGACTAGGCATAACATACTTAGCAAGTCATAAAACTTTCATTTATAACTAGACATAAGGCCCATACTTCATATTATCACATAAGGACTTGTTTCCTTTACTACAACCTTAGTTTTAACTCATTTAGTTCATACCATAAGTAAACTACCCTCGCAACCCCTTCACAAGCTTACTTGTGGTGTCCCATACCCCACCATATACTAAGTAAACCCATTTAGAATCCATAAGTGCAATTCACATACATAAGCATAATTCATATCTTGACATACAAAGTCACTTAACATGCAATGCATGGGTAGGGTCCACAGCCCTACCTATAGTAAGTAATCTCCTCAAGGAGTTGTGATTAGAGTCCATAATCTTATCTTAGTTAACTTCTTACTTTGGGAGACTTAGCCATAACCGACATAGACCATATGAGCTACATGGAATCTGGTGTTCTCCTCCTACACCGAAAAGAGAGGGTTAACACTTGCCTAAGGTGTAACCAATGGTACATAGCCATGTAGGTGGTATCCACAAGCTATAACCTAATGTGGGCACATTGTCACGACTTGAAAGTACCCCTAGTAGTTAGGAGGAACCCTTGTTTGGTGACCGGGCGTACTTGACCCTTTGGGGTCTAGTACAAGCCCTTCAACTAGCATTCATTACATAAGACATGAAAAGTAGTGATGTCACATACCAAGACCACACCCTAAAATATAGAATACAATCTTGGATTCTAACCGGCGTCGTCGAACTTCCAGAGTTATTAGACAAGCCTCTTTCATATAATTCATTGCATATACATAGTGAAAAGTAGTGCGGAACTAAAACTTTTCACAAAAATAATATAGTCTTCAAAATCTCTTTCATATAAAAGTAATAGGAAATACTAAGTCTCAATCTCATCATCTTAAGACACAAAAATACTTGGGACACGGCCCATACTTCAAAATACGAATATAGAAATACTTAGTCTATTACAATACTTTTAATGAAAAAATAAAAGATATATATGCCCTCGAGTCAAGTGAGGACATACTTCAACTTCTGTTGAACGATCTTCTATGTCCAAGTCTTCACTTCTCAACGCTCCTCACCGACCAAGAACTATATAGATAAATAAAAGTATGGAATTAGTACAACCACATGTACAAAGTATGACTTTATAAATTAAAAAAATCATGAAAACGGACTTTATTGTAAATATGCTACTTTTCATTTTTCAAATCATATTTTAATCATAATAACATCATTAATTAATTTAGAAACACCTAAGATACTTCTAGCATGTGATTTCCTCACTTAAAGTAATCTAAAGATTCACTTAAGTCTCACAAAGAGAGACCGCCCATACACCCTCTCTAGATGTGCCTAAACGACCCTTAAGATTACCTATAATGAGTCACATACATACTTACAAAGCAATCATAAACATCAAGGTAAGCTTCTTCTACCAAAGGTGTACTCTATGTCTCACTTGAGTGAGTTGTGAAGCGACCACCCATACAATCCCTTACACCAACACTTAAGAGATCTTATAGACTCCCTAAGATAGAATCATGCTCACATAAATCACCAACACATAGATGATATGACATTCTGTTCCCAAGGCTATCTAAAGACCTACTTAAGTAAATCAAGAAGATAACGTCCATAGTGACCTCTTCAAGATTACCTAAATAATCCTTAAGACTACCTATGGCTTAGATCAAGCCCACAAAATCAACCAACTTCACAAATTAGAGTCATCCTCAAGACTTCCAAAGATAAGACATGAAGAGATCATCCCTTATGCCCTCTTCACAATTTTGCTAAGGAATCCTTAAGTCACTTTAGATTAGGTACTCATTTATTTACATACTCCTTAACATAAGTCATTAGTTCATTAATTAATTAAGACGCATACATCACATATAGGACATTCAAGTAATGGTCTTGGACAAGACCTAGGAACACCACATAACTCCCTCAAAGTCTATTGTGCAATGTCTAGATAGCGTCCTATACCACCACCTAAACTGCATAAACTCCACAGAAGTTAATAGGTATTCCATATGGTGAGAATAGGCAATAACTGACATAGACCATGATAGCTAGACATGGAATCCAAAGTTCTATCCTACTCCGATCAGGTTGTTCTACTTGCCAAGAGTAGCACTTGGACACATCCCATGTAGGCACATGGTTAAGGAATATGAAGGCCATACTTTGTAATCTAGTCTCGTACTTAACTAGAACTACTTTCCCTTACCATACTCACTCGGTGCTAGCCTTAGTTCTCATAGATAAATTCTCATTAAGGTTCATATAAATGGGTCCCATATCTAGTTCATGACCCAATTACATTCAACAAACCAAAGCAAGGTCCACTAGGGCATATATCACTATGGTGAGAAGAAGATCATCGCGAATTTTCTAAGGTATGATATGATGCCGTTCCAGCCAGTCAACCTTAAGTCCATCACTCCTTTACATTGAATGATACCATTACGGCTTACGCTTCAACAATCTTAACCTTCCCTTGAGTCAAGGTTTTCACATAATAGACTCTCATATCATCAATTAAGGTCACATGTCATTCATACATTCAAAGACTAAGAGTTCTAACACCCTAAATTAAGAAATCACATATTCATAATCATATATACATCAAGCAAGAGATACAAGTCAATCAAGACCAAGACACCACATACTTCACTTTTAACTCATAATGCAAGTCATTCTAGAAATACATAGAAACAATCTAATTCCTTCAAATCATCCTATATATAATCATAAAATAATTAATGTACTCCACATAGACTTATAATGTCAATTAGGAATAACTAAGACTTAAACCTAACACTATACTCATAATGTCAGGTCAAAGTCTAACATGATCACTTAAGGAAACATAACTAGAAGAATACATATATGACTATATAAATACACATGTAGATACAATGTCATGCTTCACATAATCAAACTACAAAAATAGCCACATAACTCAAGTAGTTGCCAATAAGGCCATGCTCATAATATTGCATAAAGTAACGCCGACGAGGCCAGGTGAATTGCAAGTAAAACACATAACACCACCACCATAAGTGGAAAATACCAATCACAATAGAATCTAAGTATAATTAATATCAAATTAAATAAATATGGGTTGCATACCTTCATTACCTTATTCACACTTCAATTCAATGCTAAATCGTCCAATTCAACATCACAAGGCCCTTACCCAAGGCCATAACAAACAATTCAAGCAATAATCATAAAATCCAATGAAATCTCTATCAATTAAATATAGGTTTAACAATCAAGGATCAATTAGATAAAAATTAATACAATTCTTATATCATTAGAAAGCCCATAAGAAACTACATAACAATTCATCAATATTAGCTTAATATCAAGTAACCCACATTATAGTCAAAAACTAGGGTTCATCAATTTACATGGGTTCAGAGGTAATTTATGTTAAAATAATCAATACAATATCAATTGGATCATAATTCAATGTTTAGAAGTCATTTATGCTAGAACCCATGGTAGAATCATGAAATTGGACAATTAACTTTAGAAAACTTTGGAAAACATCTTGAGAGTTTGGCTCCTTGATTAAAAGAGTTTCAAGGATCAAAAGCCATACCTCAAGGATGATAATTCTTCACTTTGATAAAGAATTTCTACACAAAAACCCCTCACCAAGCTGCATCTTCAAGTTGGACTTCAATGGAAGTTTTGGGATACTTTGTAAGTGTTTTGGGTTTATGATTTTGATGAATGAACTGTTCCAGGTGATTATTCTTTATATACTTAATTAAAATACCCAAATAAACCTCAAATAACCGTCCATTACTTAATTTAGAAGTGGGGTGAATTTACCAATTCACCCCTAACTTGGCAGCAGCTAGCGCAGGAAGACAGGTGCGTGCGACGCCTGCCCTTGATGGAGCGCCACAGCCACGACGGGCCGTCGGTGGCAACAGTGTCTTGAAAAGGTTCCTCTCTTCGACCATGGTTATGTCCCTCATGACGGGACCCTTTAATGGGGCGTCATAGCCACGACTGGCCTTTGACTGCTCCATTGCCAGGGTCTGCCTGGGATAGCCTGCACACTGATTTTGGGTCCTTCCTCAAGGACCCTTTGGTGGTCCTCGAGGAAAATTTCCCGGAAATTTCCAACCCAAATACGACTGTATATAATTTTAATGCTTCTCACATGAATTTTATCCAAAACGAACGCGTAAAACTCGACGAAACTTGCCTAGACGTACAAGGTCAACTCAAGGCATATCTTACGAATGCCTTGGACGTTGTTGGTCGTTTGACCTCCAAACTTTACGAAACTTTAACCACTTCCTATAAATTCTATATTAACTCTATTAATAACCTTAAAATACCATAAAACACACATTAACACATATAACCATATTTTAGACATTTAGGTGACTTAGTCGTCAACGTCTTAGTCGTCCCTTGACGTTTGACTTCCAACACGTCTAATTCTTTAGATACAGCCTCTATACCGTATATTAGACATATTTAGGACCTTAGACCATCAATATCAACATTTTAGTCTCTAGTTAACCTAGGTCATCTTCGGTGTCTTACAAGTGCGAAATCAAAACTTTTCACGAATAATTTAATAAAAAGGAAATCTTTCATAAATACTTAAGAAATCTTATGGTCACAAGCCAAACTTAAGACACAATATATAATATCTTAGGGAAACGGCCCTTTACATTGAAATCAAATACATAATAAGTATGTTAAGAAAACTAAGAAAAGGACTATGCCCTCGAATATATGAGGACATACTTTTCCTTGATAGAAACATTCCCAAGCTCTTCCTTCTAGCCTTCAAAGCTTCAAAGGCTTCCAACCTATACTTGTATAGTATAGAAAAGAATGAGGTTAGTACATAACAATGTACTAAGTATGGCATGTGCAAAAACATGTAAAAAAAGACATTTTAGTAAAATAGCTTTTCATGCAATTTAAGTAAAACATTCACGAATACAAAGGCAAAACATCATACTAACCATCATTTACAACTTAAATAAGACTTCCCATAATTTTGAGCCAACAAGAAACATTTAAAATAAACTTCTAAAACCTTACTGTAAACCAACTTGACCTTTACAATGAACTGCTTAAGCAATTACAGTAAATACATTTGAACATTGACAATGAATCATTTAAAGCATTCACAATAAATTCATTTTGAGAAATTATAATGAATTATCCTACACTAAATGAGGGAACTTCACAGGCCAAGCGAAAGATAAAGTGAACTCATTTTTCTTATCAGTTTCCCTACCTCGGAATTATCCTAAGACTCACTAAGGTAAGATATAAAGGAAGTATGCATATGCCTCCTCAATACACACCAAAGCAACCATCAAGACTACCACTTTCGGCTTACTTAACTCGGGAGAAACAAGCCCCTCAATCAATGGAAATACACCACCACCTACCTTAAGTAGTACATTCGTTTAGAAGGTTTGGCACCAAGTCTTCCCTTTCGGAAGGTCCTACCTAGTGCAATGAGTATATAACGTCCCATACCACCACCTACCATAAGTAGTACGTTCTTTTAGAAGACTTAGTTCAATCAATTCTTTGTGATGGATTATATTAACCGACATAGACCATGAGAGCTAGACATGGAATCCTGATATTAACCCCTATTGTATGAGGGATCCTCACTTGCCTAGAGTAAGGTCATGCTTCTTAGCTTTTACATGGCTTTCCCAATAGTTACAGCTATGTGGACACATAGTTAAGGGATAAGGAGATTTCTATTAAGTAACTCATTCTCTACTAACGAGGAGTACTCATCTCAAGAGGTACTTTGGAAGTACAACATCTCAACTCACGAAGTGTAATCCACCTCTCCTTCATATCCTCTCGGTGCTAGGCATAATTCCCCACGGATTCTCAACATTATAATCTATAGGTTAAGGATAACTAATGAATGCCACACCTCAACTCATTAAGATAATTCATCCTCCAACCAATTTTAGAAAGCTCATTAGAAACAATGGGGTTGCTACTAGACACTTCATCTTAACTTACGAAGAGTGTCCACCCCAAGACTCCCTTTTTCTCAACTTAGCATCATAAATTCTTTTAAGTGTGAATGTGTGTGTACATGTGATCACACCTTGCACATAAACATCAATTCATTCTTATTAACTTCTATACATGCTTTAGACCTTCATTCATCAATTCACACATCTTACATGCTTCACATACTCAATATGCTTCACTTCGACATAATACAAGCCAAACATGCTATTCAACTTCACAAAACACAAGACAAGACTCATATTCAATATTACTCCATTTCATCTATTAGGAATTCAAAACCACATTCACAGTACATACTAAACAACATCAAATTCATCAAGTAAACACCTCCACCAAGAAGGTGGACCATACCACTCAAGAGCAATTATAATGAAAACTATACATGGTAAGCAACTTGCAATTTATCCAAGCCATCACAATCTATAAACATTTTATCAACATTTAATTAAAATAATATCCTTAGGTAGTATCTAAATAATCATATTAACACAACAAAACACAAGTTCATACCTTACCTAAACATGCTCATATAACCCATTTTCCTTAATCTAAAATTTGAAATATGCATAAACATAAGTTCATTAGGTTGTTAACATGAAATTCATAAATTAATAAAAGAATAAAAACATTTAAAACATTGGAAAACTCTTACAAGAAGACCCATACTTAAAATCAAAGATAGAATAATTTTGAGTTTGACAACCATTTTTGAAATCTCTTGGAAGTGACTCCTTGAATGGAAGGGGTTTCAAGGATGGATACCATAACTCAAAGAGAATAAAACCCACTGATTTTGGTGAATATTCACTTCCAAAGAATCCCTTCTTTCCCTCCTTGAGTCTTAGCTTCAATGGTGACTTTGGGAGAGTTTTCTTTAGAGAGGGAGTTTGAATATTTGAAGTAAGGGGTCTTGTCTAGGTCTAGGGTTTAAAACTAATTTAATATAACCTAAAAACACTAAAATTATACACCTATGGTCATAAAATACTTGGTGTGTATTTACATAAAACACCCCAAGTTAGCAGCAACTTCACAGACTTGACGGGCCCTCACATATGAGACCTTCACCAACTGACCATCTGTGCATCAACGGACTGTTGGTAGGGTCTCGTGGTTTGGGACTTAGGTCCAAATGTATCCTGGCCACCATTACCTTCTAGTCCAATCAACTCCCTAGGTCGATGGACCGTTGATGGACCAGTGGACTGTCCTTAGGGTCGTCGATGGCCACTGCTTTTGGAAATTTTCCCCATGTTTTTGGCCCTTCATCTAGGGACACTTATGGGTCCTAGGTGGGGTTGTGAAGTGATTATTCTAGCATATGATGTGCTATGAAAAGTTATAAATTTTCAGCCATTTTTATTATAATTATGCAATGAAATATGTCTAAGGGCTTTTATACGACCTCTGAAATGTCAAGTACGTCGTGAAACTTCTAGGGGGTGATCCCAGGTCATGACAAACTTCTTATCAGAGCCAGGTTTTAAAACTTGATTTACGGTCCAAACTCTCTAGTTGCCACGTTTAGTAGATTTTCATTCATCTGTGGTGATTCGCAACACATCTATGAGTGAGAGGCTATAAAATGATAGAATTTCACTTTCTTCACTACTCTTATGTCGTGCCATAGAAATTAGCTGTATATGATTTTTCTCTAATGTTTCTTTGTCTGGTGATCTTTTGGATGTGATTGCTTGGAAATGATGATGTTTCAAAGCTTGAGGGAGAAAAGGTGAGTTTTGACGCTTACTTTGGTTTTGTGGCATGATGAATATATGTGTGAAGATGAAAATGGATATATGTTGATGTGATGTCATTTATGGCTATATATATGACATATGATAATTGAGATATTATGTTGAGAAATTATGGTATAATATGGTTCTAGCTTGTTAAGAGATTATATAGTTGTATGGAGTTTCCTTTGGAATGATAGGTTGTATATGGTTATGCACGATGATAGTGTAATGTTATGAAATAGGCTTGAGATTTTTTCGGAAAATGTGGTAAACAGTGGAAAAATGATGTTGCTCTTAGAATTTGAGAAATGTTCCATAGTTGCCTTGTGTGGATTGGAGCCTTTGGTGTAGACTTGCTCCCAAGGAGGGAAGATAGGTGTTGATTATGTAAGGTGGTTGTGAAGGATGCTAGATAATGAGAGAATCCCTATGACTAGTTGATTTGTTCACTTATGAACCTATTCTAAGAGTGGGGGGAAAGGGAGAGAGGGTTTTATTCCATGAGTTGGGATTATATCTTTTCCCTATAATGACTTAGAGGGTAGTGTGTATCCTTAACTCTTAAAAGGAAGTAGAAAATTGATGTTGACCTACTTTAAAAGTGGTTAGTTGACTCTTAAATTTTATCTTAAGTATGACCAATTACGAAATTGCTTAGGTTGCACCTAGATATGTTGGTTGGAAGTTTCCACCAAATGTGATGACCCTTGTAGGCTTGAATCCGTAACTACTACCCTTTTATAACTTGGTGGTAGAAGGTGATGAAATATGGAATTGTCCTTGCTATTTATGGAGGAGTTAAGGCCTCATGTGGTCGTGTAGTATGGCCTAACTTGATTGTTAAGAGTTCCTTTAGGTGATAAACTTAGAGGAGAAATAGTACTTTAGAGATACCTCTTGATGGTTGAGTTAGTAAGCTCCTTGAGATGAGATTAGGAGTGGAAACCTTCAATGATGTCAAACCTTCTTATGTGAGGAGTATGTAGGTTTGGTCTTGATTTTCTTTGACCTTGATGTTTAAGGGTATGAGGTGATGGAAATATGACTAATCTTACCCCAAGCGGGGGATAATGTGCCTAGATGGTAAGGTTATGAATGCCCTTAATTGCCTTATGTTAAGTTCCCTTGAACTTCCCTATGTTATGGATCACTTTGAGTTATGATTGTGGAGTGCAGTAAGTTAGCTACTCATTGGTGATCTCTTGATTCCTCACCTAGTAGAGTGTTAGTAATTAAATAAGGGGGAAATGATTCCTTCTGTTGAAATGGAAAGAGGTGCTGTTAAGAAAGGTTTGGTTAAGTTTGATCCCAAGAGGGTGATTTTGTGCTTGACTAGAATGATTGGTGACTCCAAGTTCCCTTGAATGAGATAAGTTTCTCTTAAGTGGGTTTACACTAAGTGGGGGATGATGATGTGAGTGTAGGGTGGTAGATATATCTATCTTTTCATTCTTTTCCTACTCAAGCTTGAAACCAAAGAGTTCCTAAGTAGCTTGTTATGATGGGAGTTTTGCATATGAGTATAAGTTGCACGTTATGCATGTCATAAATGACACTATGTTATGCATGTTATGAAATGTCATTGTTGTATTAAAAAGGAATTTTAATCAAATTGCATGTTTCACATGTTGTTATGCCTCTTGACATGCTAAATGAGCATTTAACTTCATGAGATGGCTAGATGAACGTGCTTGATAACACTTTTGATGTGAGGGTGTTTTTTCCCAATAATGAAGTGTTAAGTTTTCCTTAAGTGATAAATGATGAGTCCGTTGGAAATTGTGTGACTTTTATGAATTAGGAAGTGTTGTTGTAGGCTCACTCTTGAGAAGTAAAGGTATGGCTAGCCAATTACATCAATGTGTGCCTAACAATTATAGAAACTTTCCTAAATGATGCATGTATATGAAAGCTAATTTCATGTTTAAAATTGAAATTGTATGAAATGACTTTGTCAGGACCCGAAAATACTCCCTAGAAGATTGGGCAACCCTTGGGTCGAACCAATTGCATACTTGACCCTTCAGAGGTCTTGTACTAGCCTTTTTGCTATCATTCATTGCATCAGACATGTAAAGTAGTGCGGACTTAAAACTTTTCAGGATATTAATAATAATAACGAAATATATTTTATAAAAACTAAAGGGTAGTCTGATCGTCACAAGCCAACTTAAAGACACAACTTAAATATCTTAGGGACACGGACCTTTACATTAAAAGAAAGGTACATAATAAGTCTTATTCAAGAACTAAGGAAATAAAGACTATGCCTCGAATATATTAGGACATACTTAGTATTGAGAGAGTCTATTCCCAAGATTGCCTTCTATTGTTCAACTTGCCTCCAACCTATACTTATAGAGTACAGAAAAGTATGGGGTTAGTACAAACATTGTACTATGTATGGCGTTATGCAAAATATGCAAAAGAGAAAATTTTAATAGAAATAAGCTTTCATTCAATTTAAGTAAAACCTTTATAAATATTGAAGTAAAATAGCATATAAATCATCAATAAGTACATAGAATAGAACTTCCATAATTTTAGCATAAAAATGCACATTATAGTGAACTCCAGCAAACATTATAGTGAACCCATTCCTTACCAACTCACAGTTAAATCATTTCCCTTGAAGTTTCCTTAACCAAGATTATCTTAAGGCTCACTAAGGTGAAAAATGTAGGAACCGCCCATACAATCCCTTCAATGCACACCTAAGTGATCCTCAAGACTACCCATTATAAGCTTACTTCGAACAGGTAACAAGTCAAAACTCTACATCCAAACACATAAGAGCACCTACTTACATTTAACAACCTCACATAACTACCCTTCTCCTAGTGTGCTTACAAGTTACACAAAGTGCAATGTGGAAGTATCATCTCATACTACCACTCCCACAATGTTCTTTTTGAGGATTCCATGGACTTAGGAACACCACATTAATCTTTCATAAACTTCATCATTCAAGGCATGACTTTAACATGATTTCTTGACATTAGAAATTAAGTTACATAACTCCTTTACATCACATAATAACTCATTCGTACGTTTGATAGAAGACACACCAAGACTCCCCTTTCAAGTGCCTACCCATGCAATGGATAGATAGTGTCCCATACCCCCACCATCCCTAAGTAGTACACTCTTAAGAAGACTTTTTTAATTACATTCTTTTGTGGGGGATAGCTTTAATTGACATAGACCATGAGAGCTAGACATGGAATCCCGATATTAACACCTACCAGATGAGGGATCCCACTTGCCTGGGGTGGGGTCATTCCCTTATCATATACATAGAATCTCCATTAGTTATGCTTATGCGGGAGCATAGTTAAAGGATAAGGAGATTGATTCAAAGTAACTCATTCTCTACTAACAAGGGGTACTCATCTCAAGAGGTACATTAGTTACAACATCTCAACTCACGAAGTGTAACCACCTCTTCTTTATATCCTCTTGGTGCTAACTAGAACTCCCCCACGAAGTCTTAAACATTCATTACTATAGGTTAAGGAATAACTTATTGGACACCACATCTCAACTAACGAAGAGTGTCTATCCTCTAACCTATCTTAGAATACCCTTGGAAAAAGTCTGGTTGCTACTAAACACTTCATCTCAATTCAGGAAGAGTGTTCACCCCAAAACTCCCCTTTTCATTCATTTAATCTTTTAGAAAGAGTAGGGAAAGGTCTATACACTTTATCTCTACTCACGAAGAGTGTCCACCCGAAAACTCCTCTTTTCATTCATTTAGTCTTTTAGGAAGAGTAGGCAATGGTATAGACACTTGATCTCTACTCACAAAGAGTGTCCACCCAAAAATACCCTTTTTTATTCATTTAGTATTTTAGAAAGAGTAGGGAATGGTCTAGAAATTTCATCTCTACTCACAAAGAGTGTCCACCCTAAAATCCCCCATTCACATTCATTAATTTCATTCATTTATTCAAAGTGTGCGAGTGAGTATGTACATGTGAGCATATATTTCACATAATCACCACATTCATCACTTGGCTTCTAAACATATTTAGACCTTCATTCATCATAATTCACACACCATCACTCTTAGCATATTATCATGCTTCACATATAAATATACTTCATTTAGACATGGTATCTTCAAGTCACATCTTAACAATTTCATAAGAGTACCACATGCATATCATTCAATCATCATTTCACTTTACATGATATGCCTTCAAGGGCATAATCACAATACACACATTCATGCATATATCCATATACTTCAAGTATGCATCGCCACCAAAGGTCGACCATACCAATCAAGAGAATTTCATTATAGGAGATAAACAATAGAACCAACTTAACATTAATCATGGCTTTCACCGCCTATTCTCAACTTCTCCAATAATTCATTATAATAAATCCCTTAAGGCAGTAGCTAATCACAATATAACCATAAAGTAGACCATAGTTCAAACATTATCTAATCATGTTCATTAATACCATTTCAAAAGATAAAAGTTAGAAATATGCATAAGCATGAGTTTATTGGGTATTTGCCATTAAAATAATCAACAAATACTTAAAACAACATCTTTCAATCCTTAATACGTTTTCATGTTAAGACTCATGCTTAGTGTAAAAGATAGAGCAAGTTAGAACTTGAAAACCCTTTTGAAATCTCTTTGAAATGACTCCTTGAATGAAAGAAAGTTCAAGGATAAAATACCATACCTCATTTTGATAAAACCCACGAATTTTATATGAAGAAAACATCTAGCACCTTCACTTCTAGCCCTTCCTTGAGTTATTGCTTCAATGGAGTTTGGGAGAGTCATTCTTGAGAGAGGGGTTTT
This sequence comes from Solanum pennellii, assembly GCF_001406875.1. Classification (NCBI taxonomy): domain Eukaryota; kingdom Viridiplantae; phylum Streptophyta; class Magnoliopsida; order Solanales; family Solanaceae; genus Solanum; species Solanum pennellii. Next base: position 28,698,799 of record NC_028645.1, read on the forward strand.
GGATTTTTGAAAGTGAAGTCTAAAATTAGGTCTTACTGTTTGAACCCTCTTAAAATACCTTAAATACCCCAATATAATCATCCAAGGTTCACAAAAGACTTTCCAGCAGCTTTGCAGGCAGTATCTACGATCCTTAAACGATGGACCATCGTCCAGTCGACGCCCCTTAGATGGGGTCCGTTGTTTGGGTCTGAGCCTCTACTTTGTGAAGGAATTGTAGGGTCAATCGACGCCAAAGGTCGATGGGCCTTCGTTTGACCAACGGTCCGTCCCTTGTGTTCGTCATTTTCCACTGCTTGGCAGCGTCCTGCCAAAGATGTGGGGTAATCTTCTAGGGGCCCTCGTGGGTCCTAGATAGAGTCGTAGCCGGAAGTTGAATCCCTATACGTGGTCATCTAGGTCTTAGGAACCTCCACCCTCAATTACAACCAAAACAAACACGTAAAAGTTGTCCAAACATATAAGGACACACAAGCACATTGCAAGGCACATCTTCCGAACGTCATGGATGTTCTTGGACGTTTGACCTCAAATCATCACCCAACTTTATAAACTGCCTAAACAAATAATTACAAACCATTTAAGAACCTTAGGAACTCAGCACACTCATGTTTGTCTCTAGCTTCACATAGTTCGTTTTAGGGACGTTATATTCTCCCCCCAATTGGAACAACATTCGTCCTCGATTGACATTAAACACTTTTGAGAACATCAAGGATTCACCTAGCGGCATAAAACACATATAATCGAGGTTGTACCATTAATACTCAATGCACCAAACTTACAAGGAACATCTACTGCACAATCTTTAGGTACTTTAAGCAACACAGCGAATTTGGAACAATTTCCACAATTTAAAGTGCACACATACTTCGTAATTTTCATTTCATTTATGGAGGAACTACCTTCTCCAACATTAGACATGCTCATATACGTCATTCTTACACACATTGAAACCATTATTCATAAAAATGCCATTTAGTCAAATTTTGAAATTTCTTACAGTGAATACCAAAACTTTCGCAATGAAACATGCTTAATAATTCAATATTTCATCCCTTAAGCAATCTACTACGAAGGTATGACAATCTGCACGACAAGACCATACAAGCTTATCTTATAACATAGACATGAAAATTTTGAAGCAATTAAGCAATATCATTAGCTACACCTTAACATGATAAATATATGTTGACTACCAATCTCCCCATGTAATCATGATATCATCAATAGCATTTAAAACATTATAGCATCAAAGCCACTCATAACATAAAGAGAAATTCAACTCATACAAATATGCAAGACTCTAAATTATTACCAAACTACTAAGGATATTTGTCCCAAGCTTGGGTAAGAATAGAAGGAAAAGATAAGGGTATCAACTACCTTGCTACTCAACTCGTACTCCCCCACTAAGGGTACACTTATCTTCAAGGTCTCGTACTTTAAAGTCCCACTATACCTCTCACAAGGTGATACCTCATACTACTCTTAAACTATGAACATCAAGACTAAACATAAACCTTACTAGTAATGCATAACACCCTCCTCTTAGGATTCTTCTAGGCGAAACTGTTTTAAGGATCACCTCATTCAACTCTTAGGCATCAAATAACTTAAATTCATAGAATAAATTTCCTCTTTCTCTTTCCACCTATCAAGGTAAATTCATTTGGAATCCAACAATTTTGCTATATAGATTTTACCATTTACTAGGTAAACATACTATCTTTCCTCCTTAGAGTAAACTCCAACAAGAACTTCAATCAAAAACAAGTGCAACTATGAGATATTACCCACACAAGAGGGCATCCCTCAACTCTTACAAAATATAACCACATTCTTTCAACACTCCTCAATTGTATACCTTAATTTTTCTACTATCATTGCACATAATCATAAGATAACTCATTTTCCCCCAAAAGCACTACATTCACCCATAATAACTCTTATCATGCTAGAATAATATCACCATTCAACTTCAAATCATAACACTTCCAATCTCAACAATAACACATAGACATAAATGTCCTTCATCACAATATCCAATATCCACCTTCCTACCTACTCATCTAGTCATAAAACCACAATAAGCACCAAACTAACCTTTTGTCCCTCAAACCTTACAAAATAACCCCTTCCAAGAAATCACATCCAGAAGACCACCGAAAAAGGGAAAATAAGAGAGAGAACATATGGAGTTAATTTCTAAGGTACGATACAAGAGTAATATTAAAAGTAAAACTCTATCGTCCGATAGCCTCTCATTTATGGGGGTGTCGCGATTCACACCGATGAACAAGACTCTACTAGACAAGGCTTATTAGAATGTAGATCCTAAACTATTCCCCATAACCTTTGTCTCAGATACCAAGCTTGACACGACCAGAAAGTACCCCCTAAAAGATGGGGCAACCCTTGGGTAAGAACAATTCCGTACTTAACCCTTCGGAGGTCTTGTACTAGCCTTTTTTCTATCATTCATTACATAAGACATGAAAAGTAGTGAGGAATTAAAACTTTTTACGATATTAATAACAAAAAGGAAATATCTTTTATCAATACAAAAGGGTAGTCTCATCGTCACAAGCCACCTTAAAGACACAACATAAATATCTTAGGGACACGGGCCTTTACATTGAAAGAAATATACATAATAATTCTTATACAAGAACTAAGGTAATAAAGATATGCCCTCGAATATATGAGCACATTCTTAGTCTCGAGAGAGTCGATTCACAAGATTGCCTTCGAATCTTCAACTTGCCTCCAACCTATACTTATAGAGTACAGAAAAGTATGTGGTTAGTACAAACATTGTAACAAGTATAGCATTATGCAAAACATGCAAAAGAGGAAATTTTAATAGAAATAAGCTTTCATGCAATTTAAGTAAAACCTTCATGCATAAAGAAGTAAAATAGCATATAAATCATCATTTAGTACATAGAATAGAACTTCCATAATTTTAGCATTAGAATGCATATTACACTGAACTCCAACAAACATTATTGTTAACCCATTCCTCACCAACTCACAGTTAAATCATTTTCCTTGATGTTTCCTTAAACAAGATTATCCTAAGGCTCACTAAGGTGAGAAATGAAGGAACTGCCCATACAATCCCTTCAATGCACACTAAGTGATCCTCACGACTACCCATTATAAGCTTACTTCGCACGGGTAACAAGTTAACACTCTACACCAAAACACTTAAGAACACGTACTTACATTTAAGAACTTCACATAACTGCCCTTCTCCAAGTGTACTTAAAAGTTACACAAAGAACAATGTGGAAGTGCATCCCATACTACCACTCCCACAATGTGCTTCTTCAGGATTCCATGGGCTTAGGCACACCACCTTAATCTTTCATAAACTTCATCATACGAGACATGACTTTAACATGATTTCTTTACATTAGAAATTTATTTACATAACTCCTTTATATCACATAATAACTCATTCGTACGTTTCATAGAAAGACACACCAATACTCCCCTTTCAAGTGCCTACCCATGCAATGGATAGTTAGCGTTCCATACAACCACCATCCCTAAGTATTACACTCCTAAGAAGACTTAGTTCATTACATTCTTTTGTGGGGAATATCTTTAACCGACATAGACCATGAGAGCTAGACATGGAATCCCGATATTAACCCCTACCCGATGAGGGATCCCCAGTTGTCTAGGGTGGGGTCATTCTTTTAGCCTTAACATGGAATCTCCAATAGATAGACCTATGCGGGCACATAGTTAATGGATAAGGAGATTGTTTCTAAGTAACTCATTCTTGAATAATAAGAATACTCACCTCTAGAGGTAGATTGGGTACACATCTCAACTCACGAAGTGTAACCACCTCTTCTTCAAATCCTCTCGGCGTTAAGCATAACTCCCCCATAGAGTGTTAAACATTCATTCCTATAGGTTAAGTAATAAATTATTGGACACCACATTTTAACTCACAAAGAGTTTCCATCCTTTAACCTATCTTAGAATGCTCTTGGGAATAGTGAGCTTGCTACTAAACGCTTCATATCAACTCAGGAAGAGTGTTCACCCCAATACTCCCCTTTTCATTCATTTAGTCTTTTGAGAAGAGTAGGGAATGGTATAGACACTTCATCTCTACTCATGAAGAGTGTCCACCCTAAAACTCCCTTTTTAATTCTTTAAGTCTTTTAGGAAGAGTAGGGAATAGCCTAGACACTTCATCTCTGCTCACGAAGAGTGTCCACCCCAAAACTTCCTTTTTATTCATTTAGTCTTTTAGGAAGAATACGGCATGGTCTAGACACTTCATATCTACTCACAAAGAGTGTCCACCCTACAATCCCCCATTCACAGTCATTCACTTCATTCATTCATTCATTCAAGTGTGTGAGTGAGTGTGTACATGTGAGCACATATTTCACAAAATCACCATATTCATCACTTAACTTCTAAAAATACTTATACCTTTATTCATCATATTTACACACTATCAAGCTTCACACATTATCTTGTTTCACATATACATATACCTCATTTAGACATGGTATCTCTAAGTCACAGCTTAATAATTTCATAAGAGTACCACTTGCATATCATTTAATTCATCATTTCACTTTAAATGCTATGCCTTCAAGGACATAATCACAATACACACATTTCATACATATATCCATATGATTATAGTAAACACCGCCACCAAAGGTCGACCATACAACTCAAGAGCATTTCATTATAGGAGCTAAACAATATAACCAACTTACCATTCATCCAAGCTTTCACATCCTTTTCTCTACTTCTCTAATAATTCATCATAATATAGACCTTTGGGCAGTATCTAATCACAACATAACCATAAAGAAGACCATACTTCAAACATTATCAAAACATGTTCACTAAACCCATTTCATAAGTTAAAAGTTTAAAATATGCATAAGCATGGGTTAATTGAGGTTTTTCCATTAAAATCATCAACTAATACTTAAAACAACATCTTTTAATCATAAAAATGTTTCATGCTAAGACCATTCTTAGAGTCAAAGATAGAGGAAGTTACTGCTTGAAAACCCTTTTGAAATCTCTTTTAAATGACTCCTTGAATGAAATAAAGTTAAATTATGAACAACCATACCTCATTGTAAATAAACCCACGAATTTTTTATGAGGAAACTGTCTAGCACCTTCACTTCTAGCCCTTCCTTTAGTTCTAGCTTCAATGGAGTTTGGGAGAGTCTTTATTGAGGGAAGGGTTTTGGGTTTTTGAAAATGAAGTCTAAAATTAGGTCTTAGTGTTTGAAATCTCTTAAAATACCTAAAATACCCTAAAATAATCGTCCAAGGTTCAGATAAGACGTTCCAACAACTTTTGCAGGCAACATCTACGACCCTCAAATGACGGACCGTCATTCTGTCAATGACCCTTAGATAGGGTCATTCGTTTTGGTCTGAGCCTATAATTTTCAGGCTTTTCAGGGTCACCCAAGGTCGACAAACCATCATTTCACCAACGATCTGTCCCTTGTGGCCGTCATTTTCCACTGTTTGGCAGCATCCTACCAAAGAGATGGGGTCCTCTTCTAGGGCCCCTCTTGGGTCCCAGGTGGAGTCGTACCAGAACATTGAACCCCTATACATGGTCATCTAGTTCTTATAACATCTACCCTCAATTACGACCAAAACAAACATGTAAAACTTGCCCAAACATATAAAGACACACAAGCACATTCTATGGCACATCTTCGAAACGTTATGGATGTTCTTAGACGTTTCACCTCCAAACATCACAAAACTTTAAACTTCCTAAAGACAATATTATAAACTATTTAAGGAACTTAAAACCTCATCAAACTCATGCTTGGGTATAGCTTCACTTAGTTCATTTTACGAACGTTACAGACTTCCTATTGTTCTAATGTGTGTGGTATGAGTTTCCATCTTTGAGTTCATAAGGGAGAGAGCTTAGAATGCTTTGTTTTGGAGTAAATAAATCCTCCTTAAAATGATTAGACCTTTGTGTGTTTCTTTTATATGAACTCTATGATGCCATGTGTGTATGTTGTGACTAGGAGAAGGTAGTTCCTCCTTGAACTAAAGTTAAACATGGTAATGTTTTGTATGATCTTGATGGTAGCGAGGAGATTGTACTTAATCTACATGATTCATTATAATTTTGCAACTAAGTGAATTTCTTAATTCTGCATAAGTTGAAGTGTGGATTTGTCCTATTTTTTCAAGAGAATCCGTTGTATATCTGACTTCATGATGAAATAAATGAGCATGACAAAAGTTGGAGAAGGTTCCTCCAAATGGAAATGAATATGAAAAGGCATGTAAGCATGGAAGAAAAAGTAAGAGTAGCACATGTTTGATGTTGTTGCTTGAATTTCATGATAGTATAAAGTTGATGTTCCTTGTTAGTTTGGTGCATATGTTGTGAGCTTCTCTATGGTTCATTGAGTCCTTGAGTGTGTTTTAAAAGGTTCGAAGTGTCATTCGTTGATGAATGTTCCCAAGTAGGGGATATTGTCAAGACCCTCCAAATGAGTTTAGGTGTCTAGAGCCTCACTTGTGTCTACAAAGGTTAATAACATGTTAATTAATTAATTTATAGTGTTTACAATTGATTTTAAGTGGTTTGGAGGTCAAACATCCGAGACGTTCGAAAGTTAGCCTTGAGATGTGCTTATTTGTCTTAGTGTATCTTGGCATGTTTTATCTGTTTGTTTTGTTTGAAATTGATGTGATAGGTCCTTAACTTGTTTATAATCGTATTCACATTGAAAATGTCCGGGCACGACTCCCTAAGGACCACCCAAGGGGTCCTTGAAAAGGACCCAAAGGCTTCCTCGACACTGCCTTGGCAGTGTCCATATACGTCTGGCAAACGACACCTAGTAGACTGACCTACGTCCTATCAATTGAGGGTGTCGCTCAAAACTTAGATGTGTGAGCTTAGGTCCCCAAGTGACAGTCTCAATAACCATCAACGGAAGGCAGGATGGCCCATCACTGCATCAATACCCCGTCGTCTTGCCTCACTTGTGGTAAGCCTAAGCACAACATGCCCTTAAACACCAAGGTCAAGGCAAATCAAGACCAACCTACAAGGGTCATCACTTCTGGTGAAACTTTCCAACCAACCATTCCTCGGTACAATCTAAGCACTTCCTCAATTAACCATACTCATATTAAAACTAAAAAAAGCAACTAAACACATTAAAGTAGGTGAACCTCAATTCTCTCCTCCTCTTCTAAATCTAAGGTGAACATACCATACATTACCCTAAGTAACCTTAGGGAAACATACTTCCAACTTATGGAATATAACCCATTTTGCCCACTCTTAGAATAGGTTCATAGATGGAATCATTACTAGGTTCAACACCCACCTTCCCTCCTTAAGAGCAAGCCTATACAAAAGATTCCAATCCATTTAAGGACAACTATGAATAATTCCGCATATACAAAGTTACCATTCATCATTATCACTATTTACCACATTCTCCATGACTTTTCAAGCCTATATCACAACATTATACTACCAATGCACATAATCATAAGGCAATCTATCATTCAAAAGGGAACTCCATTCAACCATAACTACTATTAACAAGATAGAATCATATAATATCATATAGTTTCAACATAACATCTCATTCTCCATTAGCCACCTATAGCCATAATGGCACAACATCATCATATACTAAAATTTACCTTCACATATACTTATTTAACCATAAAACAAGGTTTCTAGCCGAGGGTGGTTTTAAAGCTGGGAACCCAAAATCTTGACAAAAGCTTCCCGATACAGTTGAAGTCAATTTTTGATCCCTTTATAGTTGTTCTTTTAGCTTAAGGTCTATGCACAATTCCATTGGGACTATTGTTACTACGCTGAATAGGTCGTCGTAGGATAGGATGTTATAAGGGATTTTTCCTTCACATCTATCTTTGATTTTTGATCTTACCTTTTCAGCAAAGTGAGATGGTAAACCGCTTATGAAGCGTTCATTCCAATAATCATTGTTGCAATCTTGCCTGATCATAAATATGTTTATAAACATATCCTTATACCATCGGAAGTCTTATAACTTCTTACAATAAAGGTTGTTGAGAATTTCTAGACTCCTATCTTGGAAAAGTCTAGGTTCTCCAACAAAATGCTTTGCTATGCTATAAACCAGAGTGGCAAAAGCATCTTCAACTGGGACTTTTGTTGAGGTGGTAGTCCCGTCTTAAGTTTTTACGACTGTTTTAAGAACAGTGGCATTAAAGATTGAGAGCTTATCATGTTCTGTGAGATAATTGTCCCACCAATTTTTAAGGGTTCCTGTAAATCCTGCTACAACTCTATGTGCAGCTTGTTTGTCAGTTGCACCTCTTAATTTATACGCAGTTACAAAAATTCCTATTTCTTGAAGCTTATCGTAAATCTGGCCTTCGGATATTCCATCTATATTCCATTCGGTTATGCCATTTCCATCGGCATTCGAACTAGGATGAATAAGGTTTTCCTAAAACTGCATATATTGAAAAGAAGGTCTAGGGTAATAGTTTTTTCTATGAGGGTAACGGGTTTCTGTTTGGAGGGTGCTAAGCTTATTACCCTTAGTAACATTGAGCTTTGAAAGTTTCTCGCTGATTGTTTCAAGAAGGTCAGAATTGTCTAAGTTTTTGCTTAGTTCAGGGAAATTATCTTTGGAAAACTCAGGGACTTTAAAAATAGGGTTAGTCTCTATATGATGAAAGGTTTTTAAGGGACTAGGCCGATTTCCTATCTGACTAGTTCCTTGTTGACTACTGCTGCTGGATTCTTCTAATTGTCTTGACACAACATGAAGAATCTGGTTGGTGTAATTATTCTGTTCAAGGATTCTATTACTATCCTTAGTCGAAACAAGAGTGGTGCTCTTTTCTATGTTCTTCTTTAAAGGAGAAGCTAAAATAATATATTTTCGATAAGGAATTCTTAAGCCTTCAAGAGGAGGAGTGATGCTCTCAATAACCTAGTTTTTGGTGTGCTATTTGTTGACTAAGACTTGAAGAGATGATTGTGTATCATCTATTTGGCTGGAGCATTCAAACCATTTGAAGAACTCCACTTAAGTTTTGAATCTTTTCATATCCAGAAACCATTTGTCTCTAAAGGATTTTCTTTTAGACAATGAGTAAGTAGCTTTGTAGAAGTATACCTTTTGCTTATGTTCTGGAAGCTTCCACCATTTATTAAGGAGCTTTTCATATGGTATGAATTCTCCTTGAGGCGTGAGAACTCCAATAGAGTCTTTCCTTGATTCGTCAGGCTTCATGTCGTTGGGAGTAGGACTTCCAGAGTCTTCATAATAAACTTAGGAATATTTTGGGAAAAATCGACGCCACGAAGTTTCCCTGTTACGGGGTGATCTTTTTCCTCTTCCCGGGAGCAAAAAGAAGAAGGTCTAGCCAAAGACATTCTTCTACTTGAAGAGGCTTGTCTGAACGAGTTGGATCTTAGAAACTTAAGGTTAACAAATCCATCTAGAAATTGTATTACTCGGTCAAGCTAAGATTTTTTGGCTTGTATAGGTAAATGGTCAGTTATGGAGTGGAAATTCCATTCTTCATCAGTAAGAATATCATTCCACTTTAATAATCTAGGAACAAAGGTGGTACTATGTTCTTGGTTCGCTTCAATGAGCATAGTGAATCCTCTAGCACTAGCTGTTATAGCCTTTGGGGCTATAGTGGTTTTCATTAGCTTTTAGTATACTCAATATATTACAGATATCTCTCTAGTGTCTATCTTGTTGTTCATATTCTTTGTTTTGACGTTAAACATCAAGGTATCCATAACGTTGGGGTCATCGATATCTACCGAGAAATTGGGATAACAGTTAAAGTATACCGGGCCATTGGCAAGGTTACTTTCTAAAACTCCTAGAAGAGAGTCATCAAAGTTTAACAGTCTATCATCTCTGAGTAACAAACAGATAGGAATGTTTAAACCTTTACAAAAAAGTGGTTTGTCAGGAACTTGCACTAAGCCAATATGGAGAAATTTAAAATCTTTTTTGTAACTATCAATGTAAGCAGTAATCGATAATTTAATAGTATCTAAACTATTATTAATAGCAATGGTTGATTCACATGTTTTAATATTAAGCCTTTTAAACATGGAAAAACTACCTAATTGGTAAATCTTTTCAAAGGACTCCTTAGGGATATTCCAATTTTGCAAATCATTTTCTATTGTTGAAATAGACATAGTAACAGAGTTAACAGTACTGGAGTTCATTCAAAATTGTGTCCTTTTGACATTACTATGCAATGAATAATTCAAGAATAGAAATATATATATATATATATAGATATTAAATCATGCCTACAGTAAGTCTTTCTAAAGAATAATAAGATTTATCTATTTTGGATTTTACTTAAAATCGTTGAAAAGTCTTTGTAGCAGGAACGCCTTGAATCTAGCTTGCCCATATGGTCTTACAGTGATCCCCTTTCTGGCTACCCAGCTTAAAGTCAACATTACTTGACAACCTCATTTCAACGGGCATTCAAAACCTCAAGTTTATAATCTTACAGTTCTTAACAAAGAGATAACATAGACGTAAAAACAATATCTAACTCTATAATAATTCTATTATCATTCAAAGCATATTAATGTCCTGGACAGAGAATAAATTAGCTACGCATACTTAAATCAAACATGGCTCTGATACCATAAGTACATGATCTGATTATTTGTAAAATAAATGAGATAGAAAAGAAACGATTCTCGATCATTGAAGAAGAAGAATCTGAATCTGAATCAGATAGTTCTCAAAACTCTTCAGAAGAAAATGACAAAGAATTCCTTAACGTTGCCCAAAACTCAGATGATGAAGATACTTGTGAGTGCAGCGGAGCCTTTTGCCTCTACGATTCAAAGTCTATCAAAGTTCACTTAGAAAAATCTGCAGAAACCTTGTTCGCAACCATCGAACATATCCAAGACAAAGATGCTAAGAGAAAGTATCTTTTAGAACTTCAGAGGCTTGTTACAAGTACACAGCAGGAAGAACAGCCTCATATAGAACCTTTTAGCATGAAGCAAATCATGAGCATATTTGACTCGAAGAAGGAAGAACCTTCAATCCATGAACTCAAAGGAGAAGTTAAACTTCTTAAGGAATAAATAAGAGACATTAAATCTAGACTTCACAACCTGGAGATTAATGATCTTACAAATCAAGTCCTCTCATGATAGAGCTTTTCAAGATGATAGAGCTTCTCAAGATAAAGATAAAGCACCTGCAGATACTGATTATCAAGAAAGTGATGAAGAAACTACGGGAGTTACTATGATTACAAACGTAAGACTCCAGAGTTCTCATATCTTGATTAAACTTGTCGTAAATGACAATTTGGTTCTTAACAAAATTGCCCCATTGTATAGTGGTGCAGATAGCAATTGCATCATCAAAGGGTTCATTCCAACTAAATACTTCCAAAAGGGTACGACAAGGTTATACAGTGCCACTGGCAAACGTATTTTAATTGATTTCAAATTACCTAATGCTCATATTTGCAATAATGGTATTTTTTTATGAAATGATTTTGTTATCACTAAAAATATTAATGAAGAAATCATCTTGGGAATACCGTTTATTACCCAAATAAAACCCTATGTTTCTGATTTCGATGCAATTCGGACTACTATAATAGGAAAAGATATTTCCTTCCCTTTTGTCAAAACTCTTTCCGAAGCCGAACGAAACTTCGTTCATAAGAGATCTGCTTTCAAAATAAACTTCATTTCTCAAAAAATTAGTTTTTTTAAAGAGGATATTAAAATCCAAAAAATTGAACAAATTTTAAAAACCCCAAATATAATTACCAAGATTTCCAACCTTCAAAAAGATTTTGAAAAAGAAATTTGTCCAGATTTTCCTAACACTTTTTGGGACAGAAAATCTCATGTTGTAGAACTGTCGTATATTGATGGTTTTGAAGAAAAGGGCATTTCTACAAAAGTCAGACCTATTCAGATGAACCATGAATTAATGGAAGTCTGCAAAAAGGAAATCAATACTCTTTTGGCCAACAAAATCATTAGGCCTTCTAAATCTCCTTGGAGTTGCTCAGTCTTCTATGTAAATAAAGCGGAAGAAAAGGAAAGGGGAGCTCCCAGGCTTGTTATAAATTACAAGCTTTTAAACAAAGTTTTAAAATGGATACGATATCCAATTCCTAACAAAAGAGATCTTCTCAAAGGACTTTTAAAGCAAATATTTATAGTAAGTTTGATATGAAATCAGGTTTTTGGCAAATCAAAATTTCTGAAAAGATAAGTATAAAACTTCTTTTAGTGTTCCCTTTGGACAATTTGAATGGAATGTCATGCCTTTCAGGCTTAAGAACGCCACTTCTGAATTTCAAAATATCATGAATTCTATCTTTAATCATATCAGTCATTTCTCGATTGTTTACATAGACGATGTATTAACATTTTCTGAGGACATCGATTCTCATTATAAATATTCAAATATTTTCTTAAAAACTGTTAAGAATAACGGCCTTGTAATCAATTCCAAGAAAACTCAAGCTTTTTCAAACTAAAATCAGATTTCTAGGTCATGATTTATTTGAAGGAACTTTTAAACCTTTGCAGAGCCATTGAGTTTGCTGATAAATTTCCTAACATTATTATTGATAAAACTCAATTAAAACGATTATTTGGGAAGCCTTAATTATGTTGCTGATTTTATTCCTAAAATCAGGCAAATTTGTAAACCCTTATATGATAGGTTGAAAAATGCTCCAGTACCTTGGAAAGATGAGCAAACTAACGCGGTTATTAATATCAAAAGACTGGTTAAAAATTTGCCATGCTTAGGAATCTCAAATCCCAATTATTGTATGATTGTTGAAATTAATGCTTCAGACATCGGGTACGGAGGCATTCTTAAACAAAGAAAAGCCCCGAAAATGACTGTACAGCTTGTCCGTTATACATTCGGAATCTGGACTTCCGCCCAAAAGAATTATAGCACGGTTAAAAAAGAAATTCTTGCTAGTGTTCTCTGTGTTACCAAGTTTCAAGATGATTTGATTAACAAAGAATTCTTGCTTAGAGTAGATTGTAAATCTGCAAAAGAGATCCTTCAAAAGGATGTTAAAAACCTTGTCTCTAAACAAATATTTGCTAGATGGCAAGAATTATTATCTAGCTTTGATTTTCAAATTGAATATCATAAGGTTGAAGATAATTCTCTCCCCGACTTTCTAACCAGAGAATTCTTGCAAGGAAAGCATGAGACGACAGCAAGGAATTAGGCCCATGACAGGCAGAAAATCCATAAGGCCAACTGCTAGTTGCTCAAAAAAAGTTGCAGGCCCATTCACCATAAGGCCTGATATCAATAAAAATAAGTACTAAGTACTGGCCCAATGGCCTCCTATTATTTCTCCTTCACTACCTCCGAGTAGTTCATCCAACATGCTGATTTTAAAGGAACCCTTTCAAAAGGAGCCAGAACCCAGCTCGTCATCTCCCTCAGGAAAATTCAGATTTTCCCAGATACAAACTAGTGATAGCTACGCCATGAAGCAACAAAAAGCTTCGCGGAAGCAGTATCTCCATCCCTTGCCAAAGCACCTTCCAAAGAGAAGGAAAAATTTGATGTTATTTCTTTGCAGGTTTTCCCCATCCTTGCTCTCGACAAGGAATATGAGGGATACAAGGTCAAACACCTCTTTAAGCCTCTATATACCAACAGGAATTATGTTGAAACAGATAATCCCCTAAAAACAAGAACATTTTTTGAATTAATTCTTGCAGACACTGGATCTATAGAAATCGAGCATGAACTCGCGGGCAAAACGGACTCCAAAAGTATTGCTTATTAAAAATTTATCATTGAAAAAATCTTATCTCTTTTCGAATGGCTTGTAGATCATTTGCAAACTCCTATAAACTTCTCAAAGAGGTTCAATCCACAGACCTATAATTTGTATGACTACAAGAACGCTTGGACTAATTTCTTGTATGTAAGGTCAACCACCCACACATGGTTTGTAAAATAATGTCCTGAAGTTTCAACTTCCACAATTCCTAGATGGTTCTATGAATGGTGGAGCTGTTTTGGATGAAACGAACAGGTCATGCCTAAGCAGTTTGCTGACAAATATCCTCAATTTCAGATTGATGAAGGAATATCAACTCTTCCAAAGAACATCAAGCTCTTTAAATTTTTTATTAAAAAGAGACTTTCTTACATTATTAGTTGGACGTTTGTTATTGCAGATTTTGATAGGATTAAATTTCTATCAAAAGAAATCCGAGTCAAAGGCTGGTCTGCAGCAAAGAAAGATACTTCTTCACCTTCTAATAAGAAGCCCCAATCAGAGCCTTCACCCTCAAAGAGTGAACTGAAGAAGAAACTACAGAAGGCTTTATCAGAATTAGATAATGATCGTGATGAAGCTGCTATTATGCAACTTCTTGATGAAACATCATCACAAAGTGATGATAATGGAGATATGATGAACCAAAAGGCCTTGGCGAGGTCGTACTCAAATCCATTTTATTAAATCCTAATTGAGATGTTAAAATCAGAATAATTAGTCTTACAGATAGAGATCTAAAAGATCAGAATTATCTAGAAAGAGATAAAAGAGTCTCGAAGAGATGGAATCTTTATCAATTTAATCAAGTGGACCCTACCATCACCGAAAGTCCTTTGGACTATTCAAAAGTGGAAAAGAGCTGTCTAAAACAGCCTCACAAAAATATATCTTCAGCGAGCTAGATCTTATCTATAAAGATAAAACAAATCTGGACTTCACCCAATCAGAAAAGAGGAACCAGATTCTCGCTTATCTCTTCAAGTCTATAAAAGGAATTATAATACAGTAGAGAGGGATCATCGGAAAATTTTTTCGAATACTCTCTCAATGTTTCTTTTTCTATCTTTTCCTACTATAAATTATGCTTGAAATTTGAATTAAAAGAGAACCTTTAATATGTAAGTCTAGATTTAATGTATCTTATTTCTTCCTTAAGAAGTTTAACTTCTCCTTTGATTTCATGGATAGAAGGTTCTTCCTTCTTCAAGTCAAGTCTGCTCATGATTTGCTTCATGCTAAAAGGCTCTACGTGAGGCTTTTCGTCCTGTTGTTGCCTTGTAACTAGCCTCTGAAGTTCTAAAAGATACTTTCTCTTAGCACTTCGTCTTGGATATGTTCGATGGTTGCGAACAAGGTTTCTGCAGATTTTTCTGAGAGAACTTTGATAGACTTTGAATCGCAGAGGCAAAAAGCTCCGCTGCAGTCACAACTATCTTCATAATCTGAGTTTTGGGAAGCATTAAGGAATTCTTCGTCGCTTTCTTCTGAAGAGTTTTGAGAAGTATCTGATTCAGATTAAGATTCTTCTTCTTCAATGATCGAGAAGAGTTTATTTTTGGTCTCTTCATCAACATCAAGAAGGCTAACTTTCTTTCTATTTTTCTTGTTTCTTGGGCATAGATTGGATCTATGACCCATTTTTTCCACATGTCCAGCATGTGTATTCTGCAGAGGATTCTTTTGAAGTTTTTTTTTAAAACTTCCGCATAAGCTTATAATCCTTGGTCCTTTTAGACCCTTTTTTATAAACATTTTGGTTTCCATGTCTCGTTTTTCTATCAGCTTTTCTTGCCGAGGGTGATTTTAAGGCTGGGAACCCAAAATCTTGACAAAAGTTTCCCAATTCAGCTGAAGTCAAATTTTGATCCCTTTTTAGCTGTTCTTTTGGCTTAAGGTTTGTGCACAATTCCATTGGTTCGCCGTAGGATAGGATGTTATAAGAGATTTTTCCTTCACACTATCTTTGATTTTTTATCTAACCTTTTCAGCAAAGTGAGATGGTAAACTGCTTATGAAGCGTTCTTTCCAAAGATCATGTTGCAATTTTGCCTGATCATAACTTTGTTTATAAACATATGCTTATTCCATCGGAAGTCTGATAATTTCTTACAATAAAGGTTGTCGAGAATTTCTAGACTCCTATATTGGAAAATTTTAGGTTCTCCAACAAAATTCTTTGCTATGCTATAAACCAGAGTGGCAAAAGCATCTTAGACTTGGACTTCTGTTGAGGTGGTAGTCCCCTCTTATGTTTTTACGACATTTTTAAGAACAGTGGCATTAAAGATTGAGATCTTATCATGTTCTTTGAGATAATTGTCCCACCAGTTTTTAAGGGTCCCTGTAAATCCTACTACAACTCTATGTGCAGCTTGTTTATCAGTTGCACCTCTTAATTTATACGCAGTTACAAAAATTCCTATTTCTTGAAGCTTGTTGTAAATCTGGCCTTCGGCCATTCCATCTATATTCCATTCGGTTATGCCATTTCCATCGGCATGCGAACTAGGATGAATAAGGTTTTCCTCAAACTGAATATCTGGAAAAGAAGGTCTAGGGTAATAATTTTTTCTATGAGGGTAACGGCTTTTTTTTGGAGGTTGCTAAGCTTATTACCCTTAGTAACATTGAGCTTTGAAAGTTGCTCGCTGATTTTTTCAACAAGGTCAGAATTGTCTGATTTTTCTCTTAGTTCAGCGAAATTATCTCTGGAAAACTCAGGGACTTTAAAAATAGGGTTAGTCTCTATATGATGAAAGGTGTTTGAGGGACTAGGACGATTTCCTATCTAACTAGTTCCTTGCTGACTGCAGCTGCTGAATTCTTCTAATTGTCTTGACACAACATGAAGAATCTGGTTGGTGTAATTATTCTGTTCAAGGATTCTATTAATATCCTCAGTCGAAACAAGAGTGGTGCTCTATGTTCTTCTTGAAAGGAGAAGCTAAAATAATATCTTTTCGGTAAGGAATTCTTAATCCTTCAAGAGGAGGAGTGATGCTCTCAATGACCTAGTTTTTGGTGTGCCATTTGTTTGCTAAGACTTGAAGAGATGATTGCGTATCATCTATTTGGCCAGAGTATTCAAAGCATTTGAAGAAATCCACTTCAGTTTTGAATCTTTTCATATCCAGAAACCATCTGTCTCTAAAGGATTTTCTTTTTGACAATGGGTAAGTAGCTTTGTACTAGTATACCTTTTGTTTATGTTCTGGAAGCTTCCACCATTTATTAAGGAGCTTTTCATATTGTAGGAATTCTCTTTGAGATGTGAGAACTCCAATAGAGTCTTTCCTTGATTCGTGAGGCTTCATGTTGCTGGGAGTAGGACTTCCAGAGTCTTCATAATAAATATAAGAAATATTTTGGGAAAAATCGACGCCTCGAAGTTTCCGTGGTACTGGGTGATCTTCTTCCTATTCCCCGGAGCAAAAAGAAAAAGGTCTAGCCGAAGACATTCTTCTACTTGAAGAGGTTTGGCTGAACGAGTGGTATCTTAGAAACCTAAGGTTAACAGATCCATCTGTAAATTGTATTACTCGGTCAAGCTGAGATTCCATGGGCTTAGGCACACCACCTTAATCTTTCATAGACTTAATCATACGAGACATGACTTTAACATGATTTCTTTACATTAGACATTAAGTTACATAACTCCTTTACATCACATAATAACTCATTCGTATGTTTCATAGAAAGACACATCAATACTCCCCTTTCAAATGCCTTCCCATGCAATGGATAGCTAGCGTCCCATACCACCACCATCCCTAAGTAGTACACTCTTAAGAAGACTTAGTTCATTACATTCTTTTGTGTGGAATAGCTTTAACCGACATAGACCATGAGAGCTAGACATGGAATCCCAATATTAACCCCTACCGGATGTGGGATCCCCCGTTGTCTAGGGTGGGGTCATTCTGTTAGCCATAACATGGAATCTCGAATAGATATACCTATGCGGGCACATAATTAAGTGATAAGGAGATTGCTTTTAAGTGACTCATTCTTGAATAATGAGAATTACTCATCTCTAGATGTAGATTGGGTACAACATCTCAACTCACGAAGTGTAACCACCTCTTCTTCATATCCTCTCCATGTTAAGCATAACTCCCCCACAGAGTGTTAAACATTCATTCCTATAGGTTAAGAAATAAATTATTGGAGACCACATCTCAAGTCACAAAGAGTGTCCAACGTCTAACCTATCTTAGAAAGCTCTTGGGAATAGTGAGGTTGCTACTAAACAATTCATCTCAACTCAGGAAGAGTGTTCACCCCAAAACTCCCCTTTTCATTCATTTTGTCTTTTAGGAAGAGTAGGGAATGGTATAGACACTTAATCTCTACTCATGAAGAGTGTCCACCCTAAAACTCCCTTTTTCATTCTTTAAGTCTTTTAGGAAGAGTAGGGAATAGCCTAGACACTTCATCTCTGCTCACAAAGAGTGTCCACCCCAAAACTTCCTTTTTTATTTGTTTAGTCTTTTATGAAGAATAGGGAATAGTGTAGACACATCATCTCTACTCACAAAGAGTGTCCACCCTACAATCCCCCATTCACATTCATTAACTTCATTCGTTCATTCATTCAAGTGTCTGAGTGAGTGTGTACATGTGAGCACATATTTCACATAATCACCATATTCATCACTTAACTTCTAAACATACTTAGACCTTTATTCATCATATTTACACACTATCAATCTTCACACTTCATCTTGTTTCACATATACATATACCTCATTTAGACATGGTATCTTCAAGTCAGAGCTTAACAATTTCATAAGAGTACCACTTGCGTATCATTCAATTCATCATTTCACTTTAAATGCTATGCCTTCAAGGATATAATCACAATACACACATTCATACATATATCCATATACTTCAAGTAAACACCGCCACCAAAGGTCGACCATGCCACTCAACAGCATTTTATTATAGGAGCTAAAAAATATAACCAACTTACCATTCATCCAAGCTTTCACCACCTTTTCTCTACTTCTCTAATAATTCATCATAATATAGCCCTTAGGGCAGTAGCAAATCACAACATAACCATAAAGAAGATTAGAGTTCAAACATTATTAAAACATGTTCACTAAACCCATTTCATAAGTTAAAAGTTGGAAATATGAATAACCATGGGTTCGTTGAGGTTTTTCCACTAAAATCATCAACTAATACTTAAAACAAACATCTTTCAATCATTAAAATGTTTCATGCTAAGACCCATGCTTAGAGTCAAAGATAGAGGAAGTTACAGCTTGAAAACCCTTTTGAAATCTCTTTTAAATGACTCCTTGAATGAAATAAATTTAAATGATGAACTAACATACCTCATTGTAAATAAACACTCGAATTTCTTATGAAGAAAACGTCTAGCACCTTCACTTCTAGCCCTTCCTGTAGTTCTAGCTTCAATGGAGTTTGGGAGAGTCTTTTTTGAGGGACGGGTTTTGGGTTTTTGAAAATGAAGTCTAAAATTAGGTCTTAGTGTTTGAAATCTCTTAAAATACCTAAAATACCCTAAAATAATTGTCCAAGGTTCACATAAGACGTTCCAACAGCTTTTGCAGGAACATCTACGACCCTCAAACGACGGACCGTTGTTCTTTCAATGACCCTTAGATAGGGTCATTCGTTTGGGTGTGAGCCTCTAATTTTCAGGCTTTTCAGGGTCACCCAAGGTCGACAGGACATCATTTGACTAACGATCTGTCCCTTGTGGCCGTCATTTTCCACTACTTGGAAGCATCCTACAAAAGAGATGGGGTCCTCTTCTAGGGCCCCTCGTGGGTCCTAGGTGGAGTCGTACCTGGACGTAGAACCCCTATACATGGTCATCTAGGTCTTAGTAACATCTACCCTCAATTACAACCAAAACGAGCATGTAAAACCTTCCCAAACATATAAAGACACACAAGCACATTCAAAGGCACATCTTCCGAAAGTCATGGATGTTCTTGGAGGTTTGACCTCCAAACATCACCAAACTTTAAAATTCCTAAAGACAATATTATAAACTATTTAAGGACCTTAAAACCTCATCAAACTCATGCTTGGATATAGCTTCACTTAGTTCATTTTACGAACGTTACATACTTCCTATTGTTCTGATGTGTGTGGTATGAGTTGCCATCTTTGAGTTCATAAGGAAGAGATCTTTGAATGCTTTGGTTTGGAGTAAACAAATCCTACTTAAAATGAATTGTACTTTGTGTGTTGCTTTTATATGAACTCTATGATGCCATGTGTGTATGTTGTGACTAGGAGAAGGTAGTTCCTCCTTGAACAAAAGTTAAACATGGTAATGTTATGTATGACCTTGATGGTAGCTAGGATATTGTGGTTAACCTACATGATTCATTATTTTTGTTAAACTAAGTGAATTTCTTAATTTTGCATAAGTTGAAGTGTGGATTTTGCCTATGTTTGCAAGAGAAATCCGTTGTATATATGACTTTATGATGAAATAATGAGAATGCCAAAAGTTGGAGAAGGTTCCTCCAAATGGAAATGATTATGAAAAGGCATGTAAGCATGGAAGAAAAAGTAAGAGTAGCACATGTTTGATATTGTTGCTTGAATTGCATGATAGTATAAAGTTGGTGTTTCTCGTAATTTTGGTGCATTGACTCTTATGTGTTAATATGCTATATGTTGTGAGCTTCTCTATGGTTCATTGAGTCCTTGAGTGTGTTTTAAAAGGTTCCAAGTGTCATTCGTGGATGAATTTTTTCCAAGTGGGGGATATGTTTTAAAAGGTTCCAAGTGTCATTCGTGGATGAATTTTTCCAAGTGGGGGATATTTTCAAGACCCTCCAAATGAGTTTAGGTGTCTAGATCCTCACTTGTGCCTAAAAAGGTCAATAACATGTTAATTAATTGATTTACAATGTGTACACTTGATTTTAAGTTGTTTGGAGGTCAAAAGTCCAAGAACGTCCGAGACGTTCGAAAGTTAGACTTGAGACGTGCTTGTGTGTCTTAGTGTATCTTTGCATGTTTTACGTGTTCTTTTTGGTTGAAATTGCTGTGGTAGGTCCTTAACTTTTTTATAATTGTATTTACATTGAAAACGTCCGGGTACGACTCCCAGTAGACTGACCTATTTCGTATTCGTCTGGCAAACGACACCTAGTAGACTGACCTACGTCCCATCGATTGAGGGTGTTGCTCAAAACTTAGATGTGTGAGATTAGGCCCCCAAGTTACAGTCTCAATAACCATCAATGGAGTGCAGGATGGTCCATCACAGCATCAATGCCCCATAGTCTTGCCTCCGCCGTTTGAGCCTGCAATCTGCACCATTCACGCTACCATGCAAAAGTTGAACTGGGAAATTCACCCCACATCCTAATTAAACTATAAACGGTTCATTTAAGTAATTATGGGTATTTTAAGTTAGTATATAATCCTTAACTCTAATTTAGGATTGATTCTTCAAATCTAATCTTTCCCTCTCAAAAAAAAACTCTCCCAAAACCCTATTGAAGACCAAGCTCAAGAACAGGCTATGGAAGTGGACTGTTAAAGCTTTCTTCTCAGATTTTCGTGGGAGTTATAATGTAGAAGGTATGGTAATCCTTCATCCTTAGATAAGTATTCATCTAAAGAGTCCTTTCAAAGTTTTTGTAAACATGATTCTAAGTCAAAAATCTCATCTTTCAATCTAGCCATGGGTTCTTTGTTAAAGTGATTTCAAAAGAATTCTAATGATGATTTTATGATTAATATATGGTTTATATATGATTTTCAAACCAATTCTAAGAAGAACCCATGATCTTCTTAACCTATCAAATTATGATATGTTATTAGATTATAGTATGTTTTGATTAATCATAAGTCTTATCAACATCAATTGATTATTAATTATGAAAAATTGATCAATGATGATCATTAGATTGGAGATTTGAGAAGTTGACTGATTTTTTCTAATTAGCTTAGAATGTACATTGGATTGTGTTGATTGGTATGGTCCACTTATGGTGGTGGTGCTTACATTCTTGTACATGTTTATGTATTATGATCATGGTCTTGAAGGCATTAGATGAAAGATGAATTCCATGTTTAGGAAGTTAAACAATGTAGCCTTGATTCTAGTATCATGTCTAAGTGAATTGATGTTATCAGAAGTTCTATGAATAGTCTTCTACAATAGTTGCATGACCTAGGTATGTGGATGATATTGTAAGTATGTGGATGATCATGTTAGGGTTAGGTTTGGTCTATTTGGCTAATTATGATGAATACTCTTGTAGCATGACCCCTACGTATGAAATCCCTATATGAATGTGTGACCAAAGTAACTTAGGAGTCTTCTATGCTAATGTAGAATATGTTCTTGTATCCTATGATGTAATGTGAGTGTTTGTAGTCTGTGGTCCTTAATACTCTATGTGTGTATGACTTGAGAGTTGAAGAATGTTGTACATTTGTTATGGTCTTTAGAGGGTGGCTTCCTCAATATTATGTTATAGCCATCATATGATCATGATTGACCAATGTGCACACACACTATATAGCTATGTACGATTGGTTACACCCTAGGCAAGTGTTAACCCTCTCTTTCGGTGTGGGATTAGAACACCAGACTCCATGTAGCTCACATGGTGTATGTCGGTTATGGGTATGTCTCTCAAAGTAAGAAATAAGCTAAGATAGGATTATGGTCTCCAATCATAATTCCTTGAGGGGATTACCTAGTATAGGTAGGACTATGGACCCTACCCATACATTGCACTAGTGAACTCCAAGAAAGGATAAGATTAGTATATGTATGAAAGTAAGACTTATGTTATGTATGTGTGAGTTGTATGAATGCATGTTAAGTGACTTTTCTATGTCAAGACATGAATTATGATTATGTATGTGAATTGCACTTATGGCTTCTAAATAAGTTTAGTAAGTGTATGTGAGGGTAAGGGACTCTATGTGTACATTGCATAAGTGAGCTTTTGAAGGGGTTATGAGGGTGGTCTACTTATGATATGAACTAAATGAGTTATGACTAAGGTTGTAGTAAAGGAAAGAGTCCTTATATGATGTTATAAAGTATGTGCCTTTTGTCTAGTTATAAATGAAAGTATTATGACTTGTTGAGTATGTTATGAGTAGTCTAGGGTGACTTCTTAGGTACACATGGTGGAAGTAGTATTTTGGGATGCTACCTACACATTGCACTAGTGTGACTTGGGAGTTGTCTTAGGTGATTGTTCTTATGTGAACTTATGTCTATGATGTGCTTATGACCTTGTGAATATATGTGGTTGTGTTATGAAGTATATTTATGAAAGACTATCTTAGATGACCTCAAGATGATACATTGTACTAAGTACACTTGAGGGTTTCTTAAGAAAAGAAGTAAGATAAAATAGAGGTAATGTATTGCATGTATTGAACATGACTCAAAGTATGATAAATGGAATGTGCTATTATGACTAGTATCCATGTCTACTTTGTGTATATGAACTATGTTGTGGTTGTAACACTCCGAAAGTCTAAGACCTAAGCTAGAGATTTACATGTGGGTATAAGATTGGTAACACTGTTTTAGGACATAAAATAATGGTTATAAGTAATTTAGGACGTTTTAGAGTCAAGACGTCAAGAAACGTCCATCATGTTCGAAAACTAGTGAAATTGAACTAGTAGACGTCCCTATGTTGTGTGAAGATTTGGGAGTGTCATATAAGGTATAAAAAATGTAAAAAGACTTCAAATAGGACAAATATAGTATATGTGTCCAAGCGTCCAGTAAAAACTCCCTAAGGACCGCTCGAAGGGTCCTTAAGAAGGACCCAAACCTTGGCGAGCAAGCTGCCGAAGCAGCATTTGGCAGCCAAGATATAGAGTCACCTGCGCGTCATGCAGAAAGCACAAGGAAGGAAAAAGGTTTCCTCACGATGCGGGGCCCCAACCAGGTCCACTGCCTCAACCCAGATTTTTGAAAAAAAGATTTGAAATTGCGCCCGCGACGCGCAACCTCTTCCCAAATTCAATCGACTCGTATTTAAGTCAATTTGACTTCTCAAAAGACCCAATTAAGTGAGGGTCTTTTGAGTAATTTAGGGGACAAGTATATATTGGTTTTATATCATTTTTAAGCCATTTTTCACTCACTCAAATCAAATCCCCAAATCAAAACTCAAAAGCTCACACCTCTCTCTAGTTTCTCTCTCAACTCAACCTCCATTGAAGGATCAAGGAAGCTTAGAGAACAAGACCAAGTTCTAAAATTTTCTTCTCAAATTTTGTGGGGTATGGGTTCTTCACTCTTGGGAGGGGATTGTTGGTAAGAGTTTTGTATGCTCATGTGAGTGTGAACTATTGAACTTGTTAGGTTGATATGGTTCTTATGTCGGGTTATACTGATTATGAAAATGACTGGTGTTATTGTGATTCTTATGTTTTATATGCTCTCTTGTATGTGCATTATAGGCTTTATAATTACCTATCATGTTTTCTAAACAAATGCTTCCTTTTCATGCATGTTTCAAATGTTTTATGTGCATATGCTTATACTTAGTACAAGTGATGTACTAATCTATGTTACTATGTTTATTACAAAATGTAGGTTCCGGCCATTGAGTTCTAGAACGACATTGAAGAAGACTTGGATTTCATTCTTCAAGTCCGATAGGTCCTCACTTTTCGAGGACGATGCCACTATCTTGCTATTGGGTATGGTTTAGTATTAAAGACACTTTTGTTCATTCTCTTTCATTTGAAGACTACGATTGTATATGCCTATATGTGGCCTTCATTGTATGAAGTATGAGTTACACCTAATGTTTTACTCGTTCTAGATGGTTTTTAATAAGAGACTTAAAAACAATGTCATCGAATGTGGGAAGTGGCTGCACATTGCAGGGGAAATTTCAAATCTTTTTTCAAAAATCCGGGTGGAGGTAGTGGACCTCGTGGAGGCCCCGCGTCTCGAGGCAACTTTTTTCCTTCTTTGTGTTGGCTTCGCGACGCGTAGGTGACTTTATATCTTGGCTTCCACAAGCTTCTTTGGCAGCTTGCTTGCCAAGGTTTGGGTCCTCATCAACGATCATTTGGGCGGTCCTTGGGGAGTCGTTACTGAACGTTTGGACCATATATAGTATATTTTACTTATTTAAAGTCTTTTTACATGTTTTAGACCTCATATGAGACTTATGCTAGACTTATTATGAATCTATATTGCTATCTTATGCTTGTGAAATAAAAGTAGAAGCCAATGTAGTGCTTTCTATGAGAGGAGTCTATGTAAACTCCCTATACATATATTATGTGTAAGCGAGAGGTCTATGTAAACTTAAATGTAAAAGTAGGTAAAAAATTTTAAATTTTCCGCAATTTAACCTATGAAATGTAATGATGAATGCTAAGAGGTTAGTCTTAGTCCTCTTCCAGGACGACAACACTGGTTACTTCTAGGGGGTGCTCCCCGGATGTGACAAACTTTGTATTAGAACATCAGATTGAATATCTTTAGTATGTATGTCTCATTAAACCACGTCTATGTAGATTCTTATTCATAATTGTGAAGCGCATCACAATTATGAGTGAGAGACTATATGATTCTTAGGAAATTCTCATCTTCTTGTAATCCAATGGTGTGACTCCAGAGTCTACTTTATGTGTGCTTTGACCTAAGCCTTTTATTGTAGTTATAGGTATGAATACTAAAAGAGCATTTGCACGTAGGGTCGGGGAAGGGATTTCTAATGCGGGGGCTCAAGATAACCAAGCTCCTCTGCAGGGCAATCAAGTTCCTCCAGTTGAAGATGTTTTTATGGGTGATCAAGTTCTGGTTGTTCCTCCACCAATGACCGATGGAGAGATAAGGGCAGCTTTTCTCAATTTGGCCCAAGCCATGACTTCACAAGCTGATGCTATTACTGCTCAAGTCGAAGCCATGATGGCCCAAGTGAATAGGTAGGTTGTACCCCGTGTGCCTCAACATGCTACCACTATGGCATCTCGTTTGAGAGACTTTACTAGGATGAACCTTTCTTTGTTCTACGGGTTGAAAGCGGATGAAGACCCTCAAGATTTCATAGATGAGGTATATAATATCTTATCTGCTATGGGTGCGACTACTAGTGAAAAGGTCGAGTTGGCCGCCTATCAACTCAAAGATGTGGCACAAACTTGGTACACCCAATGGAGAGATAATAGAGTGCTAAGAGGTGGTACGGTGACTTGGGAGATTTTCAAGAGGGCTTTCCTTGATCTGTTGTTTCCTAGAGAGTTGAGGGAAGCTAAGGTGGAAGATTTCATCAACCTTCATGGTACAAGTGTACTTTACTACTGCTTAATGTTTACAGAATTGTCTAAATATGCTGCATCCTTAGTGTCTAACCCAAGGGACGAGATGAGTCATTTCCTTACGGGAGTGTCCGATCACTTGGTGTAAGAATATCGTTCGGCTACGCTTCATGATAATATGAATATTTCCCATCTAATGGTTCATGCGCAACAAGTGAAAGAAAGTAGACTAAGGAGAAAGAATAGAGAGCCCAAGAGGGCCAAGTCTTTTGAAAGTGGTTATTCAAAGGGGAGATAGGAAATTTATGATAAGCCTAGATTCAAGAAGAGGTTCTCTAACCAAGTTCCTTCTAAGTTCACTAAGGCTCGTGATGATAGGGTGCCTAACCCTAAGTCTCGAAAGAGAATAGGTACTACTTCACCAAGCAAGAAGCCAACTTGTGGAAAGTGTGGCAAGAAATATTGGGGTGAGTCGCTAGTTGGGAGGGAGAATTGCTTCGGATGTGGTAAAAAGTGGTCACAAGGTAACAGATTGCCCTAATGTGAAAGGGAAAGACAAGGGGAGTTGACAAGAAAGTGGTTCAAATGTTGATGCTCCGAAAAAGAATCTATTTTATGCTCTCCATTCTAGGGGCAAACAAGAGAGTTCTCCCGATGCGGTGACCGGTATGTTAGAAGTCTTCTCTTTAAATGTTTGTGCTTTACTTGATTCGTGTGCTACCTTGTCATTTCTTACTCATTTGGTATCTAGAAAGTTTGATATTTTGCCCGATATCTTGAATGAACCTTACATGGTGACTACCCTAATAGCTGAGTCGGTTGTTGCAAAAAGGGTATATAGAAATTGTCCAATAATGTTTCCCAATAGAGTTACCCATGTTGAATTAGTAGAACTCAATATGGTTGATTTTGATGTCATTTTGGGGATGGATTGGTTACATTCTTGCTTTGCTTCCATTGATTGTAGGACAAGGGTGGTCAAATTTAATTTTCCTAATGAAATCGTCGTAGAGTGGAAGGGGGGAAATTCTATTCCTAGAGGTCATATCATTTCTTGTCTAAAATCATGTAAAATGATCTCTAAAGGGTGTCTATACAATATTTTAAGGGTCAAACATTTAGACTCCAAAGTTACTCCCATTGAGTTAGTCCTCGTAGTGAGGGCTTTTCCTAAGGTCTTTCCTAATGATCTTCCCAGAATTCCTGCCGAACGGGAAATTGATTTTGGTATTGACTTGATACGGATACAAATCCCATTTCAATTCCTCCTTATCGGATGTCTCTGGCCGAATTGAAAGAGTTCAAGGCTCAACTCAAGGATTCACTAGACAAAGTCTTTATTCGACCTAGTATTTTCCCGTAGGGTGCTCCAGTTTTATTTGTGAAGAAGAAGGACGGGTCCCTTAGGATGTGCAACGATTACCGACAACTCAACAAAGTATTAAGAATAAGTATTGTCTCCCTCATATTGACGACTTTTTTGATCAACTCCAAGGGGCAAACTACTTTTCCAAAATTGACTTAAGGTCGGGATATCACCAACTTAGGGTGAGAGATGAAGATATCCGCAAAATGTCCTTACAGAAAAGGTATGGTCATTATGAGCTCAGAGTGATGTCTTTTGGGTTGCGCCCAAACGACATTTATGGACCTACTGAATAGGGTATTCCAAAACTACCTAGATTCCTTTTTGATTGTCTTCATTGACGATATCTTGGTGTATTCAAAAAACGAGGGTGATCATATTGGGCATTTGAGAGTGGTGTTAAAAGTCTTGAAGGAATACCAACAATTTTCCAAGTATGGGAAGTGTGAGTTTTGGTTAAGGTTGGTGGTGTTTCTTGGTCATGTCATCTCTAGTGAGGGTATGGAGGTTGATCCAAAGAAGATCAAGGCGGTTATAAATTGGCCTACACCTTTGGCTCCAACGTATATAAAAATTTTCTTGAGTCTAGCCGGGTAAAATAGGAGGTTAGTGGATGGTTTTGCATCCATTTCATCACCTTTGACTACTTTGACCCAAAAGAATGTGAAATTTGAGTGGTCGGAGGCTTGTGAAAGAAGCTTCCAAACCTTGAAAGACAGGCTTATCACCGCTCCGGTATTGATTTTACCGGAGGTTACTAAGGGTTTCATGGTGTATTGTGATGCATCTTTAGTGGCATTGGGTTGTGTCCTTATGAAACACGAGAAGGTTATAGACTATGGCTCTAGGCAAATCAAGGTTCATAAGAAGAACTGCCCAACTCATGATCTTGAATTAGCAGCTTTGGTGTTTGCCTTGAAAATATGGAGGCAGTACTTATATGGCGTTCACGTTGATGTATATACCGACCATAAGAGTCTTCAATATGTGTTTACCTAAAAAGAGTTAAATCTTTGACAATGAAGATTGTTATAATTGTTGAAAGATTACGACATGAGTTTTATCTACCACTCGGGCAAGGCCAACGTGGTTGAAAATTCTCTAAGTCATATGAACATGGGTAGTGTGTCTCATGTTGAAGACGGAAATAAAGACCTAGTGAAGGAAGTACACAGGTTGGCTCGTTTGGATGTTCGATTAGAAGATTCTCCTAATGGTGGTTTTATGGTTCATCATAACTCCAAGTTATCTTTGGTTATTGAGGTGAAGTCTAATGAACACCGTGATCCATCATTGATGGATTTAAAGGAATTGGTTCTTGGTAGGCTTAATTTGTCATTCTCCTTTGGGGGGGATGGTGTTTTGAGTTACCAAGCGAGGTTGTGTGTACCCAATGTTGATGATTTGAGAAATAGAATTCTTGAGAAAGATCATGGTTCCCGTTATTCAATTCATCCGGGCTCTACTAAGATGTATCATGACCTTAGAGAAGTATTTTGGTGGGACTGTTTGAAAAGGCACTTAGCTGAATTTGTTGCAAAATGTCAAAATTGCCAACAGCTAAACACTGAGTATTTACTTCAAGAAATCTAAATTCCCACTTGGGAGTGGTAAGACATTAATATGGACTTTATAGTGAGTTTGCCTCGGAATCAAATGAAAAATGACTCTATATGGGTGGTGGTGGATACGATGACAAAGTCCGCTCACTTTATTCCTGTTAAGTCCACATACTCGGCGGAGGATTATGCCAAGATCTATATATATGAGATTGTAGTCTACATGGCATTCTGTTATCCATCATATAATATAGGGGAGCACAATACACTTCAAGATTTTGGAGGACGTTTCAAAAAGGGTTGGGTACAAGAGTAAAGTTAAGCACCATTTTTAATCCATAAATGGATGGTCACGTGGAGCGTACTTTACAAACTCTTGAGGATATGCTTAGGGCTTGTGTCATTGACTTTGAGGGGAGTTAGTGGAGTTCTCTTATAACAATAGTTACCATTCATCTATATCTATGGTTCCTTTTGAAGCTTTGTATGGTAAGAGATTTAGATCTCGGGTTAGATGGTTCGAAGTTGGTGAATATTCACTTTTTGGTCCCAAATTGATCTATAGTACCTTAGATAAAGTTCATTCAATAAGTAATCGATTGCAAACAGCCTATAGCCGGCAAAAGTCGTATGCCGACAATAGGAGAAGAGAATTGGAGTTTGAAGAAGGTGATAAAGTGTATTTGAAAGTTTCAGAGTGGTGAGATTTGGCAAGAAGGGGAATTCCTCGTTATGTGGGGACCTATGAAATTTTGCAAAGGGTTGGCAAGGTTGCGTTGAGTTGAGATTACCTAGTGATCTAGCTTCAGTTCACCCAGTTTTCCATGTATCCATGCTTAAGAAGTGCATTGGTGATCCCGAGTCCATTCTTCCAATTGAAGGTCTAGGGGTGGATGAGAATCTCTCATATGAAGAGGTTCCAGTGGAAATCCTTGATCGACAAGTAAAGAAGTTGAGGAACAAAGAGGTGGCCTCCGTAAAGGTGTTGTGGTGAAACCACCTAGTTGAGGGAGCAACATGGGAGGTTGAGGCCGACATGAAGTCACTTTATCCTCATATCTTTGCTAACAAAGGTTAGTTATTCCTACTAATAATTAAAATAAAGGATGATTTGAGTTTGACTTGTTTAGCAAAGATATACATATTTATAGTAAAAGTCTATGTTAAATTTTATGGAAAAATTCTCTTTTACTTGACTTGCACTTATTTGGTGTATTTGGTATGTTGTTGCCTTCATGAAATGATATTGAGAATGTTGATGTATGTTGAAAGGAAATTTTGGCATAAGTGACTCTATATGTTGTATTGAGCTCATGTTATTGTTGAGAAGGAAAATTTCTCATGTTGTTATGTTGAACTCTTATATGTGGAAGTTCATGCTTTGAGTTGCTATATGTAAAAGCCATGTTGTTATGCTGATTTGAGTTGTAAGCCGTGTTGTGGTATGTTGTTGTTTGTTGGGCTGCTAGTATTGTGTAATGTTCTTGAAAATTCCATGTCTAATGAACAACCAATAGGTCTTTAAGAATGCGTATTGGGGGGGTACATATGCGTCCCAATGCCCAATATTGAAAAATATTGGGCATTGTATAGAAAATTGGCTGAGGAGTGTTAGCCAATTTCTATATATACCTAAATAGGCATAACATGATCCAAGCTTGTTTAGAATTGTACCTGCAATGAAGACCCTAGGCTAAAATTATGAAATTCATCATGTATTGACTCTCACCCAATTCAATAGGTACTAGGCGTCCAAGTGTCAAGCCTAGCACCATAGCACATAACATTTTAAAATGATTATGTAATTTAAGCAGTGCTGAAGGATATAGTGATGGTCCTTGGGACAATTAGTAAGAATTCCCAAATGAGCCATCAAGAATAATTAGTAAGGAAAGTACAACCAACCCATGTGCAAGCACATTGGCAACACATATGGGAATCGGCCAAAGGAGGGGACAACCCTAACCGAATTCTGTTAGGGTAGTTAAGGGGCAACATGTGCGGACGGGTCCCTCCATGTAGAGACTAACTACCTAACCACCTCTAGGATCTAACTAGATGTCCTAACTAGCTAAAAAACCTAGGAATAACCGAAATTGACCCACTAGTGCACCCGACAACCTAGGACTAAACCGGGTTGACACTAACCTAAGACTAGTTAAAGAGACAACCTAGTACCTAACCTAGGATGGTCCAAAAGGTTGGTTATGGTCCTAAAAACATAGGTATACTTTCGTAATTACCCTAGGTTAATTAATTAATTTATCAAATTAATTAATTAATTCAAATGGACAAAACTGATATCCTAAAGGAATTTCCAGATTCCGGTTAAGACAAGAAAAAGACAACCTAGTACTTAACCTAGGTGGTCTAAAGAGTTAGTTATGGTCCTAACGACTTAAGGGTACTTTAGTAATTACCCTATGTCACCTAATTAATTAAATTATCAATTTAATTAATTAATATAAATGGTCAAAACGAAATCCTTACACTAACCTAGTATAATTCAAGAAACATCCTAGTACTTAACCTAGGATAGTCCTAAAGGGTTGATTATGGTTCCAATGACTTAGGGGTACTTTATTAATTACCCTATGTCACTAAATTAATTAAATTAAGGATTTAATTAATAAATATAAAGTCAAAATGTTGAACAAAACCATAGTCAACACCAAATTCTATATTTTTGGTCAAGTCCACATTCTCCTATGTTTAGTCAACTTAGGAGGGGTTTTTTGGTAATTAACTAATTAGTTTATTAAATTAAATTATTAAACCTTAGTTGAATGAATCAATATCAGTTCCTAAGACTTATACTCACGATCAAACACTCAGAGAACACAACGCTAAAACAAACGAAAGAAAGAGGCAGAAAGTTCATAGACGTTCTAGGCTATTTCAAGGTTTCTCCAAGTTTTTGTTCAAGGTGGTATTCGTATATTAAGTTCTACTTAATGTATGGGTTTCTATCCTTGAATTCTTTCTCGAAGAGTATTTTCCTTCCAACGAATCCATGAAATCTCAAAAACTAGGGTTGTTCCCAAATTTCTCATCGAACTTCCCTATTTCCCTAGTATCCTTGTATGATTTTCATGTTGTATAGATAAGTCTTGATCATGTTGTTGGTATGTGGTGATGGATGATCTTAATGTGTAGGGTTCTTGATTGTTAAATGTCGAATGAACCATGAATTGAACTCATATGATGCTAAAGGTTACGTACGTGAATTAAAGAATGATGTATTGCTAAGTTATATCCGAAAATGTTTAAGTGTTGATGTGTGACGTCTTAATGCATACTTACTGTTAATGTGACTTTATGAAAATTCTATATTCATCAAATGTTAATAAAATAATGTCCAAGATGTTTAAAAACGTTATGCTTAAAGTCATGAACTAAGATTGGCTTAAAAGATCTCTATGAAGCTATACTTGAGTCAATTGCCTGCCTTCTGCCAATAAAATGGCTAACAGTACATTGTCAAAAAGGGATGCATGGAAATGTCTATAATGTTATGTTAAATAATTAACAGATTGGCTAATTTTTCATACATACCAAACTAAACATTAACAAATGTAAAATGGGCCTATGCCAACAAAGATGGTTATGGAATCCTTTCCAAAATTGTCTAGCCAATACTAAATAATATGCCAATCATATGTAGCCAAAATAAGGAAATGACATCACCAGTACTTCTAAAGTAATTCAATGAATACATATTCGAGGGCATGCCATTCGTTGGGAAAACTCCCAACATGCTCTAAAAGAATGAACCATGAACATATGCAACTCATTGAATGAAGTGCTCATCGTCCATAAACGATGATATGAAGCTACTAAACGAAAGTAATCAAGTACCATGAGTAATAACATAACTCAAGATGTCTAAGTTAAGAAAGTGACCCGAATGAGGTGCTAAAATTAGTGAGACAAGTCTCACTTACACCTAAGATATTAAGTGAAACGTACTTACGAATGAAGGTGTTAGAACGTGTGAGACCAATCTCATTAACACCAAATATGTTATGTACACATTTCATCAATGTAAAGAAAAGGATGACAAGTCATCAATAGAGTAAGTAAATCTGAATCTAGAAGCAAGATTCCGTAATGTTTGAGTCAACTCTAATAGATAAGAAAATAATGAAAGTGAGCAAAGCACCGATAGACTAGTTATGAGCATGTGCTTGCACGTGTAAGTCCCATGAGACGAGGCTACCACCGAGGTGGATAAGTATTCTCTTTACGTCCCTAGTCTTCGAACTATGTCTAGCCAATATAGGAAAGAACTAGCCTGTGGTTTCCACCTAAGAGAGCTAGGTATGTTCGAATCTCACATTGCCCAGTGAGATCACCTCTTTTCGGTGTGGGGTAGACACTGGATTTCATATTTAGCTCACATGATCTATGTCTGTTAATGCTCAAAAGATGTTCTTGTTCACTATACCCATGAGCCACTCCTTTTAAGTGTGGAGTAAACACCTGATATGGATTCACCTTAGACGGGAATCACCCCTTTTTGATGTGGGGCAGACACTGGATTTCATGAGTAGCTCACATGATCTACATTCATTTTAATCGGTAATCACCTCTTTTCGGTGTGGGGAAGACACTAGATTTCATGTTAGCTCGCATAATCTTACTTTTAAGATGTCTCTAAGAAATCAAGAAAGAAAGATGATGGACGTATGTTCAAAGTGAGCTATGAAAGTAAGAGCTTAAGAATGTCAATTGCCAATATGATTACTAATGAAGTTTCAGCAAATAATGGGCAAAGCCAAATAAAATTGGCTTATAATGACTTCTTATATGATGCCAATAAAGGGGAGTAGAGACATAATAGCAACTCAAAACTTCATAAGTTCCCTAACATGAAAATGATGAAATAAGTGGTATAGCCAATAGAGACTGGATTATGAAGTATTAATGAATACTTGATGTAATGAATGACTTGTTGTAAGGGTAGTCAAATCATGTCCAAAGAAGTTTACAATAAGAAAAGGGCATAGCTAATAATGAATCCTCATGTTATGAAAATGATAAATTCAAGTAAATTGGCTTATTATGACTTTATTTAATTGGAAAAGGATCTTATACAAATAAGATTGGCTTATAATGACTTCTTATATTAGGCCAATAATACAATAATAGGAATAGTCACTAAAGATTGGTTTATGAATATTTCATGCCCCAAATTGTAGTTAAATCATTTCCTTAATCTCTTGAATTACTTACTGGATTCAG
This sequence comes from Solanum pennellii, assembly GCF_001406875.1. Classification (NCBI taxonomy): domain Eukaryota; kingdom Viridiplantae; phylum Streptophyta; class Magnoliopsida; order Solanales; family Solanaceae; genus Solanum; species Solanum pennellii. Next base: position 28,733,110 of record NC_028645.1, read on the forward strand.
TGTGGGTATGGGAATACAATGAATCATTGCACTTGTAAGTAAAAATATAGGACCAAAGGAATTATTGAACTACACAACAAGAAGAAGAAAAAGACTTAAAAATAAACTAAGTACCAAAGGAATTATTGAACTACACAACAAGAAGAAGAAAAAGACTTAAAAATAAACTAAGTATACAAAGAGGAGCTCTCAAGTTCAAGAGGATCAAAATCTCAAATCTTCGCCCAAGTTGTTCTAAAATTATGTTGATGATACTAATGCTTTTAATCATATATAAAATGAGTTGTTTTCTTTAAATTCGTTAAAATACATCATATTCATTTCACAATTCACAACTAACGATTTAGAAAATTCTAGTAATTATACTTTCCAGAAATGGCATGTTGTTAAGGAAGAGCTTTCCTTGATTATGCATAACGTTATGTGTATGTGTGCAACATCCATACTTAGTACAAGTGGTGTACTAACCCTATACAATTTACTATTTTTATAGGTGTAGGTTAGAGATCAGATTGAAGATTCATTGTAGCGGTTTGGACTTCAGCGTTCCCCAGACCATTTGGTAGGTCCTCTTGATTTTGAGGATGCTACAGTTTTAGTCTAGCCTAGTAATAGACATAGCTAGTGGATGTTGTCCCTAGCGTTTGTTTTGTACTTTCATTTAGAAGCTTTGTAATAAGGTCGTGTTTGGCAAATTTAATTAAGATATATTCATCTTCTATTTCGAATTGATTTTTTATGATAGATGGTTGCCCTTTACTTTGAGCTTAGTATATTATGTATCTATGTAAGAAGTATATGAAGTCTATGTGTGCTTCATTAGTTTAAAAAATTTTAAATTTTCCACAAATTTACCTAGATAAATGTGATGAATGCAAGAAGAGGCTTGTCTGCGACCTCTGAGAGGTCAAAGACGCCGGTCGCACTCGGGTTCCAGAATCTAGGTGCGACATATTGAGTCTATACTTTCCTTCAAAAGATTTTAGTGTCATTTGGGGATAAATGTTCCTAAGAGGGGGAGGGATAATGTAACACTCCAAAAGTCTAAGACCTAAGCTAGAGCTTTTCATGTGGGTCAAGGTTTATAACACTATTTTAGGACCTAAATTAATGGTTATAAGTCATTTAGGAAGTTTTAGAGTCAGGATGTCAAGAAACGTCCATGACATCCGAAAACTAGCGAAATAGAACTAGAGGACGTTCCTATGTTGTGTGAAGGTTTGGGAGTGTCATATGAGGTCTAAAACTTATAAAAAAACTTTAAAAAGGTAAAATATAGTATATAGGGTCCAAATTTCCAGTAACGACTCCCCAAGGACCACCCTAAGGGTCCTTGAGGAGGACCCAAACCTTGGCGAGCAAGTTGCCAAAGAAGCCGTTGGCAGGCAAGATATAGAATCACATGCGCGTCGTGTATCCAGCACAAGGAAGGCAAAAATTTGCCTCGCAACGCAGGGCCTCCACGAGGTCCACTGCCTCAACTCGGGTTTTTGAAAAAAATTGAAATTGCCCCCACGACGCGCAGCCACTTCCCAAATTCGATCGCGTCATTTTTTAAGTCAATTTGACTTCTCAAGAAGAACCAATTAAGTGAGGGGTCTTTTGGGTAATTTAGGGGACGAGTATATATTTTTTTTATATAAATTTAAATCCATTTTTCACTCACTCAAATCAAATCCCCAAATCAAAACTCAGAAGCTCTCACCTCTCTCTACTTTCTCTCTCAACTCAACCTCCATTGAAGGATCAAGGAAACTTGGAGAAGAAGACCAAGTTATCAACTTTTATTCTCCAATTTTGTTCATTAATATTCATTAAGGTATAGGTTCTTCAATCTTGGGATTCCTTTCCCCAAGAGGTCCTTTCAAAGTTGATTTCTAAATCACCCAATTCCAAGGGTTTTCCTCTTCAAATGGGTTTTCTTCTAAAGTTAAAATGGATGATTAATTGTGACTAATTGTGATTACCTAAGGCTAATTGAGTGTATATTTTTGAGTAATTTATGTTGATTATGGGAATTTGGTATGAATCATGTCCCTTTTCCCAAATTCCCCAAACCTTGGATCTTGCTTATGAATTGATGGAAATTGAATATGTATTGATTGTTAGACTTGTTTTTATCTCTTCTAATTCATTTATGCACTGTCTAGGGTAATATATTATTGGGATTGGATCTTTTTCAGGAAGAATTCATGTTGAACACTATTCCCCTAACCCTAGGTTATGAATTGATATTAACTTGGATAGTGGTGATACAGTTGACCTAGTTTTTATGTTAATTACTATTGTATGATGTTATTACAACTATTGATGGATGAAATTGGATTGGTTAAGGGTAAGACCAATGATAATGGATTTTGAAGGAGAATTGATAAGACTTAGTGATCTTAAACCTTTACTTTAATTGTGATGGCATGTACTTGGCAACGAAGCTCAATTGAAGCATGTCTTATGATTACATTAAGTAGGTGTTGGTATGATGATGTAATTTAAATGTCTTAATAATGTGAAGATGTGAGATTGTATTTAAGATGAATTGATATAAGGTTGGTTATGAATTGACTATGTGCCTTATTATGACATGATAATTATAATGTGTTGACCTCACATATGAGGGTTGTATTGAAAGGATGTTCTGATGCAATTCCTAAAGAGCTAATGATATGATTTACAAGGGGTTAGTATCATATGTCCTTTACTAAGTTCTGATGATTAATAAAGGCTTAAAAACATTTCAAAAAGGGACTACAACTTAGCACCGAGTTAACTAGTAATGAGGAGTGTCCCTTCCAAAGTAGGGAAGGTAGGTTCACTATTATACTTATGAAATTCGAGACTATAATGTAACGTGCATAAAGAGGGTCCCAAGCATATCTCCTAGTTCTTGAACTATGTTGCCCCCTTTGGAATACTAACTAGTGGATCAACCTAGAATGCTATGTACATGTTTTGGTACTACCTTGGCAAGTAATCCACCTTCTTTCGGTGTAGGGTTTCATGACACCGGATTCCACATTTAGCTCTTATGGTCGATGTCGGTTAAGGCTAGTGTTCACAAAAGTAAAATAAAGTAACAAAGTGAACACTAACTAGGGTGACTTAAGGGGTTTGACTGAGTATAGGTAGGGGTATGGGACTCTACCTAGACATTGCACAAGTTGTCTCTAAGAGGATTCCTAGGAGGTTGTTCTTATGTATGATGTTTTGAAATGTATGATGTTGACTTTGTATGATGATACTCTTACATGATGATTATTATATTGATGAGCATGATGTTGATCTAAATTTCTATTCGTAGTGATGATTATCTATGGTGACATGTATTATGTAGCAAAGCATTACTTATGATTGCCTATCTTGTTTACTTGGTTGTGTGGGGTTATGGGGCTTCACACAAGAATTGCACTTGTAGGCTTGGGATGGGATTGTTAGTAAGGGTTTTGTATGCTCATGTTAATGTGAACTATTGAACTTGTTAGGTTGATATGGTTCTTATGTTGGGTTACATTGATTATGAACATGAGTTGTGTTATTGTGATCCTTATGTTGTATATCCTCTCTTGTATGTGGATTAAAGGCTTTATAATGACTTAGCATGTTTTCTAAAGAAATTGTCCCTTTTCTTACATGTTTCAAATGTTTTATGTGCATATGCCTATACTTAGTACAAGTGATGTACTAACCCATATTTCTATGTTTATTATAAAATGTAGTTTTCGGCCGTTAAGTTCTAGAAGACCATTGAAGAAGACTTAGATTCTCACTATCTATGTCTGGTAGGTCCTAACTTTCCAAGGAAGATGCCACTATCTTGCTGTTGGATATTGTTTAGTCTTAAAGACACTTTTGTTCATTCTCTTTCATTTGAAGACTATGATTGTATATGCCTATATGTGGCCTTTATTGCATGAAGTATGGCCTATGCCCAATGTTGTACTCGTTCTAGATGGTTTTTAATATGAGACTTATCCTAGACTTCTTATGAATCTATATTTCTATCTTATGTATGTGAAATAACTGTAGAAGCCTATGTAGTTCTTTTTATGCGAGGAGTCTATGTAAACTCCTGACACGTATATTATGTGTAAGCGAGAGATCTATGTAAATCTCAATGTATAAGTAGGTAAAATGTTTTAAATTTTTAGCAATTTAACCTATGAAATTTAATGATGAATGCTAAGAGGTTCGTCTTAGTCCTCTTCGAGCACGAAGACACCGGTTTCTTCTAGGGGGTGCACCCCGGATGTTACAATGGTTATTATGCCAATGTTCATGAAGTTTACTAAAAAGACATGTTGCATCTTTTCAAATGAAATTCCCCTTTAAAGGCATGTCTTTGAATACCATTATTCTTCATCTTTTTACACAAAGTGTAGATGTTAATGGCTAGAGGATGTTTCCTAAGTGAAGAGTTTGGGTAAATCTCCCAAGTTCAAGAAAAGGGAATCGTAAGATTCAAGAATTTTAATATGTCAAGTTCTTATTAAGTTTATGTAATACCTTAGATATTATTGTATGTAGTTAAGGGTCGTGTCCCTATTCTATTATGTTGAGTTGTGTCTTAAGATGGCAAAGAGACTTAGAGTCAACTACTAATGTATTATGATTAAATATATATATATATATATATA
>NC_028645.1:28738184-28764567 GCF_001406875.1 Solanum pennellii
TATATATATATATATATATATATAAGGGATTGTATAAGACCTCCGAGAGGTCGAGTACACCTTGTGGTGACTCAAGAGTGCTCCTTTCTTCTAGTGTGTACTTGCGGGTTGTTACACTTGATAATAGTCCACTTTCATAATTAAGATCTTAGGTTCATCATAACATATCAGAACTATGCCCCTAGATCACGTCAAAACACACTCGTGCAATGCATGTGAACCATCCCATTCTATCTCACACACTAAGCATATCTTGAAGTCACCTTATTCACTTTCATCAACTTTTGTTGTCACTAGTATACCTACTTTATAATGACAAGGAACTATCATCTTAAGTCAATGATGTCATGGAAAGCAACCATAGACACTACCCAAGCTAAAAATACATCTTATAAGGGTCATGTCAAAGGTAGCTTCAAGTCATACTTGTTCCATGTATGGATAGCATCCCATACTACCATCCACACTAAGTACTTCTCTAGACTAACCTAATCCAAGCTAACTTATCTTGCACTCTTGTGTATTTAGATTTACATACTAACATAATAGACCTACTACCATGAAGAGCAATTAACATGCAATCCAATATAACAAAGGAAGGATACACAGGTACCAACCTAACCATCATGCAACCAATCATGTAGATACAAGCTAAAAATAGGGGAGAATGAATCCTCAATCCTAAGCTGCCACGAGAAACCTATCTCAAGTTATTACATGAAATACACCTTGCATGCAAATAAAGATACCATTAGGAGTATAGGCCTTTCCCCTAAAGCTACCATGAAATGGTTTTGGCATAACCAAGTCAAGCTATCATGATCAAGCATCCTAACAACACAAGACCAAGCTAATCAAGGGAGAACTTTCTTGCTCCATCTCAAGCTATCATGAGATTCATTAACTCAAGCTACCATGAGTAATTCAACTCAAGCTTCCATGAGATTCAATATCTCAAGCTACCATGAGCATTTCAACTCAAGCCTCCTTGAGATTCAACATCTCAAGCTACCCTTGAGATCTACCATCTCAAGGTATCATGAGATTTACCATCTCAAGCTATCAACCTTGGTCTTATCACACCAAGTCTATTACACAAGAAAAGACTATTCAACAGAACTTCAATCTATTCTAATTCATCATGTCTTGATTCATTCTAGGTTATTAGGTCAACATAGAAACCATCTATGTGAGAGAACTTGCTTTCCCTAGATTGTTCATGTATAAGTGTAAAAGAGAAAGAAAACATCATCACAATCTCTTCATAATGACTTCACACCCAAAGCCCTAGCTTCAATGACATACAATCCATAATCGATTACTACCTTCAATTCATCATGATCCACGTTGAATTACAAATTAATTCATTTAATTAGATCATTAGAAGGTAAATTTAGGCATGCTTGATCACATAGGTTCAATTCCAATTTTACAAGTCAAGATCACCCCTGATCAATTAGGCCTAGTTCAATTCATATTAGGTGATAAAATCAAGATGAAATAGTATACAATACAATTGAATTAAGAAGATCAACTTAAAACCTTAATCTTTGCCTTTAATGGACTAAAATCACCATGATCACCTTTAACATCAAATACTACAATTCACCATGAAAAACTCATGAAAAAGTCAATTATTCATTATATGAACATAATTGAATGCTACACAGTAAGTTGGGATCACAATTAATCCTTACCTACAATGTAATCACAACCCTCTCTAGATTGGGGTCTTTTGGATTCACAATTTAGGAAAACTCGGGGGACTCTATGGATGGAAGAATACATGTATGAATAAGCTTCACATACCTTACATTAGATCCTTTAACTCAGATTGATTCCTTGGTGAATTTCTTCCTGTGAGTTGCTTCCAATTTTTCTTCTTCTTCAATGGTGTTCTTGAGAGAGTTTTAGGGAGGGAGAAGATTTGATTCGGAGTGTATGGTCTAAATGGCTCTTTTACGGTTTGAATATGCTTAAAATATCTAAAACCACATAAAATAACCGCTCATGCATTTATTTTGAAGTGAGAGGAATTTACCAAACTACCCCACCCTTGGCCAAATCTCTGCATAAGTTGCAGTCCCCAATCGATGCCTGCAGACGACCGACCATCGATGGAACGACGCCGCCGTCCTATAGGTCCATCGCTTGTGAAAGAGAGTCACATTTTGGGGGCTCAAGTCCCACGTCTAAGTTTATAGTGACGCCCCCAATCGATGGAGCGTAGCCTGCTTGACGGGGCATCAATTTCTTGTCGGCAATTGACACTGCCAAGGCAGTACACTGCCTACCGTTTGGGTCCTCCTCAAAGACCCTTTGGGTGGTCCTAACTAGAAGTTTCAACCCTAAATACATCCGTCTAAATGTTACGAACCTTTCACTCTATTAATTTTAGCTGCAAACACTACTTATAACGTCATGAAACATACTAAGTCACGCAAGCACGTCTCAAGGCTAACTTTCAAATGTTTTGGACATTCTTCGACGTTTCACTTCCAAACTCTTCCAAACTCAAAACACCGCCTCTTAAAACTATTATTGACAATTTTAAGACCTTTTAATATCATGACACATATGTTAGGCTCTATTTTGACCTAATTAATTTTGGGGTTCTTACATTGGTTCTCCTTTAGAGCAATGATCAACAAGGTCACCTTTCTCATTTGGCGAGTCACCTTTTTGTTTGGAGTTCGCCAACCAGTCTCGCGAGGAAACAATGTTGTGCATTGTCACTTTAGGTGATATCACGCTCACTAGGCAATCTATCTTTCTATTTTGCAAATCATCAATGTATAATTTGCACTTCTTTTTTTATTTTTTGTCATTCTTCCAGACATTCATTCTTGCCTTATCCATTAGCAGTCATAGTTGCAAATCATCAAAATATCATCAGAATAAGACAAAATTAGGCATTGAGGACACAAATTATTGAAATAAATGAATCTTAAATGTGTGCAAATCTACCACTTATCAACACCTCAACTTATACTTTTACTTGTTCTCAAGTAAATCAAGAACAAATTAGATTAATAAGGGTGTCGACAACATTATTGAATAAGAGTTAACAGGCAAGTTCCATAAAAAGACTATTCTCAACAACATGCTACACTCAATCATGATAAAAAAAAAGCTTCAAATGATGACAAGACGGTTTCAACACAAGCACGATCTCACTTTAGCTTCTTTTCTAATGCAAGACCATTTTTCAATAAATGCATTAATGCCCTCACATGAAGAACGATTACATGATCTCACAAAGCAAATCAACAAAGACATAAGGAATCAATGCACCTCCCATTCTCTTAAAAGAGAAACACATGTAAGTTGTGTCCCATAGGTTTGCCCATACATTTCAATCATCACAGCCTAGTTCATGCAAGATCTCAAGGATTATTTAGGCTAGTAATTGGGATGAGGGTTAATATATGGTTAATTTGGCTCTGTGACTTTACCTTTTCAAAGCATTGTTGTAATTATCTTTACCTCTTCTCAAGTTCTTTTCATTTTTTTTCCAATTGAGAGCTCAAACTTTGAATTTGACTCATTGTATTTGGAAAACCCTTTATTCATTACTTCTTTTTTTTCATGTCTATTTTTCAAGACGTTTTCGTCAGAATCTCTCTCTCTCTCTCTCTCTCTCTCTCTCTCTCTCTCTCTCTCTCTCTCTTTTTATAAGGAGGATTCCTTCTTTTTGTAACAAATTAAACTTCAAAGTTGAATCTGATTTCTTTTCTCTTTGCCCTTCACTTGGCTATAATTCCTTTTTTCTTTCCACACCCACAACGTCGGATTTTGGATTAAGTTCACTATTTAAACTTAATAATGCTTCAGAAAGGATTTTGGGATAGAAGATAGAGCCAATTTTTCTCAAGAGGTTTAAGCTTTGTTTTGTCAACAACTGGTTTAGGCTCAAATGGTGAAAATGGATGCACACCCTCATAAGGTTGTCACAAGAGATTATGAAAATTCAGGTTCCCTCTTAGAATTGTTGCCAAAGATCACGCCTTACATATACCAAGATTTAGATAGTTAGACTAATAAAGAAAATTTAGGACTCCACATTCATGTTTTCAAGTAATATCTCACCAAACATGACACTTCAAAATACACTCATTTAGCACATCCCAAAAATATCAAAAGTGTGTGTGATGTTCATTGTAAGGCTCACATAGTCAACAAAAGATTCAAAGAGATCACTCAAAAGCGCATCCACATCAACTTCATTCTCGAAACACCAACACTATATATCATCCTCATCATGAGTAATATCCAGGACTTCAATATTGAACACAATTGATCCTTGAATCATTATCCATGGAAACTCAAGCATTTAATGATTTTTAAAACTCATGGAGGGATTGCTAAATTGAGAGAAAACAAAAAAGGCAATTGCGATACACTAAACCAAATGAAATACTATAATATAAACAAAAGTAAACTAATACAATTACCCGGAACTAAAAAGTAAGAAAATACAAAGTAGAAGGGAAATATTGGCTTAAGAACCTACCACAAAATAGAAATATGTAGTGTCCTCAATGCGAAGATAGTAAATTGTAGGAAGCTGAGTAATAATTTTGATAGGCTTTGCTTGAGGAATACTCTCATATGGAGTCTCTAGAAGGAACCACCAGGGCATCAATTCTCAAAAATAAAATCAATGGGGGTAGCAGTGTAGTATCAACTGATACATCACAACCCATCAAAAAACTAGGAAGGATAGTGAGGTTTGAAGCGACTCAGCTAGTGCCAACAGCTGAAGTCTCGTGAAGGTATCTCTCCAGGGTGGCTTGAACAATCTTCTCCCTCGTTTCCTGTAGCTATATGATAGTTTGTGTAATTTGGTGCTCATCCAACTCACTCTTTAAAGCCTCCTTATCTATAATCTCGGCCAAATAATCATCGGCCTTCTCAACGTACACATCAACATCATCACACTAGAAGTAAGCTCACTGTTTTACATTATCGGTGGTGGCACAGAGGCTAGTGCATCTAATAGGAAAGATCTCCCTTAGCATAAAGAAGTCTATCGACTACCGTTGAGACATATCCACTCGCAAAGTAGAAAGCTTGCCCTTCATGATGTCCACCACACTGGAACTACCCCCATCCTTCTGTAGTGCCTCTAATCACGCAGTGAGGTTATCCAATCTTATAACATGGTACTCAACTAACCTCTCAAACCTAGTCACCATGTCCCTCAAAAGATCCAAGACATGATCAATAGCCCTATTAATAACCCTGGGCACATCCTTCTCAACCCTCGTGGCTCTAACATCCACCAATCGGGAGAGACTATTCATCTGATATATCAAGGCTTGGGTAAAGAGGTAACGAGTAATAACAGCGGAGGTAGTCAAGTAGGAGTAATAGAAGACGTTGAAAGAACATTAGAATAGGAAAATATAAATGCCTGCTCCATAGAAGGAGCATGTGTATTGGTCTCATATAATAGGTTCCCTAGATCAAATACGGGCATAATGTCTAGTGGTGGCATCTTCTTCCTAGTTGTATCATCCCTTGATTAATCAGCCTCACTCTCTCAAATGTCGTTGGAAGAGGCCGGTGTGAACCATACATCATATTTCCCTAAAAAGGAAATTATGCTCTTTCATACAACTGAGTAATGAGGATTGGGAAAGGAAGGTAAGTCTACTCTTGCCTAGACTTTATAAGCATATCCTCCACAATGATTGACCCTGCAAGACATTGTATTTGAAAAAGGCTATAAATGGGTCAAGTGGGAAACTCACAAGCCCAAAAAGTGGACCATGGAACCCTTTTGGGAGCCCCAAACAGGCAGTGAAGGGACCACAGTCTTTTAAGGAGCTCGTGGAAGGTTTCTAGAGCCTTCCCATGGAGTCTTCACTTTGACAGATGCCTAGATTGTAACATTCTATAAAATGTACATGACTAAGTTAAGAGCCTAGTAAATTTTTAAGAATGTGTATTGGGTTACATACGCATCCCAATGCCTAATATTGAGAAATATTGGTCATATTATAGAATATTGGCTTAAGGGTGTTAGTCAATTTCTATGTATACACAAGTAATTGTGATGCAATGAAAACCCTAAGCTAAACTATTCATTCTCAACTTAACACATTATGTACAAGGCATCCAAGTGTCAAGCCTAGGTACCACAGCGCAAGACCACTTAAAATGATCATGTAGATTAAGCAGTGCCCAAGGACATAGTGAGGATCCTTGGGACAATAAGTAAACATTCCAAATGAACCTTCTAGAATAGTTATGTAGGAAAGTACACGGAGCACATGTGCTTGGTGAGGATCCTTGGGACAATAGGTAAACATTCCAAATGAACCTTCCAGAATAGTTAGTTAGGAAAGTTCACGCAACACATCTGCAAGCACATTGAAAGCACATGTGCAACCGGCCAAGAGACAAGCTAACCGATAAAGGACAGGCGCGCGTCCAGGTCATCCCATGTGGGGCCAAGCTCCCTAACCGGTCCAAGACTCTACCCAACTGACATATCTAACTAACTAACCTAGGAAAAACCAAAAATAACAAACTACGGGACCCAACGACCTAAGACCTAACTGGGTGACATTAAGACAAGTAACTAACAAAGAAACATCCTAGTACCTAACCTAGGATGGTCCTAAAGGGTTGGTTATGGTCCTAATGACTTAGGGTACTTTAGTAATTATCCCAGGTTACTTAACTAATTAAATTAGCAACTTAATTAATTAAATTAAAAATCAAAATCATGTCGAAACCCTTAGAAAATTTCCAGATTTGGCTAAGTCAAGTGTTCTCCTATTTTTAGTAAATTTAGAAGGGGCGTTTTGGTAATTAGATAATTGATTAATTTAATTAACTTAATTAACCTTAGTTGAATTAGTCAATATCAGTTCTTAAGACTTAGACTCGCGTTCAATCACTAGAAAACTCACGACTCAAAACAGTAAGCAAACGTAAGGAAAAATAGAAAATTCTCCTTAGGCGATTTCAAGGCTATTCTTCAAGGTTTTCGGGAAAAACGCAAGGTGATCTTCGTAGATTTAATTCTACAATAAAGTATGGGTTTCATATCTTGGTTTCCTTCCCCCAAGAGACTTTTCAAACATTATGAATTCATGAGATCTAAAACTAGGGTTTTTCCTAATGAAATTTTATAATGTTCATCTCCCTAGTTCTCCCTATTTTCGACTTCTAGTAGTATGTATAATGCAAAATCTCGAGCATGTTGTTGGTATGTGGTGCTAACTGATCATTATGTGTAGGTTTCTATGATTTAATAATGTCACATGAGACATATAGGTTAGATCCATATGATTAATGCCAAATTGTGCTCGAGAAGATGAAATTGTTATAAGTCATTTATGAAATTCAGTTTATTGTAGAAAAGAATGAAGTTTTCGACTTTACTATTTATGTTTACAGTAGATATGTTGTAAGCATTTGGAATGCACTGTTTCCAAGAAGAAACAAGATTGAATCAAAGCTAATTAATGAATCTTCAATGAAAAAATCAACTTGTAGCTTGGCCAATCTAACACTCAATTGTTCTTACAAGCCAATTAAATGTTAAAAGTTGGCTTGCTTAAAAATGAAGGTTTAGATTACTATAATATGTGAATGTTTGGCTTATGCCAATTGTGTTTGAGAAGATGAAATTATTCTTATAAGCTAATCAAATGTTAAAAGTTGTCTTGTTGACATGATGAGATTACTACAATGTATTCATGAAACAATTGACTTGGCTAGTGATAATATCATATTTTGATTTATGCCAATAAATTGGCTTACAATGTTATTTCCAAAATATGATATAAAAATTGGCTAATGACTAAGTTAAACCAAATTAAGCATGCCCAATGTAGCTTAATGAATTCATAACCAAGAGTATGCCAATCATTGGGACAAGTCCCAACATACCCTATCCAAATGAACTATGAATATAGTAATACATTGAGTAAGTTTATAACTTTCATAAAGAATGTTATAAGGCTACCAAATGACATTGAGCAAGATAACGTGAGTAATGACATAACTAAAAGCTTATGAGTTATGAAATTTACCAGAATGGGGTGTTAAAAGAAGTGAACAAGTCTCACTTGCACCTAAACAATTATGTTAAAGATACTCACATAAGAGGGTGTTAGAAATCGTGAGACAAGTCTCATTAATACCATGATGATAATGTAAGGTTTAAGTTCAAATTCATCAAGTATAGAAAGTGATGACAAGTCATCCATTGAGTTAAGCATACCTCATATTAGAAGCAAGCTTCCATAATGTATGAGTTAACTCAAAAAGTTTAAATGTATAAGAAATTGAGCAAAGCACGATAGACTAGCAATGAGCTTGTGCAAGCACATATAAGCCTCATGAGATGAGGCTACCACCAAGGTGGATAAGCAGTCTCCGAAATCTCCTAGTCTTTGAACTATGTTGCAAGAATCAAAACTAGCCAGTGGATTCCACCTAAGAGAGCTAGGTAGTATTCGGTTTCACTTTGGCAGGTGAACCACCCCTTTCAGTGTGGGGTAGACACTGGATTTCATGTTTATCTCACATGATCTATGTCGGTTAATGCTAAAAGTAAGTATTCGGTTTCACTGTAACCGTAAACCACCTCTTTTCGCTGTGTGGAAGACACTAGACTTGGTTTCACTTTAGCGGGTGAACCACCCCTTTTTAGTGTGGAGAAGACACTAGATTTCATGTTAACTCACATGGTCTAGGTTTACTTTGATCGGTGAACCACCCTTTTCGGTGTGGGGCAGACATTGAATTTCATGTTAGCTCACATGATCTACTTCTGTTAATGCTAAAGAATTATTTAATGAAAGTAAGAAACAATGAAAGTAGAATGTTCAAAGTGAACAACAGATCAAAGAAGTAGAAATGTATGTGCGAACTAAGCTAAGTAAGCTTAAGAATGTCAATCACCAGCTTTTGATAAGAATGAAGTCTTAACAAGTTAGTGGTTTATGCCAATATTGGAGTATGAACATATGCCTCAAAGATTCATATATTAGGTTAACAACCAATTAATGGGTATAGCCAATAATGGCTTATAAATACATTCATGCCCAATTTAACAAGAATGGAAAATATAACTTGTAAGTAAGGTAGCCATATCATTTCCTTAGTCTTTGAGATTACTTACTCGATTCATTGTAGGTATGGGATTACGATAAATCATTGCACTTGTAAGCAAAACGTAAGATCAAAGGAGATCATTAAACTACACAATAGAAAGAAGAAAAAGACTTAAAAACAAGCTAACGCTGGAGGGAAGAGCTCTCGGCCTAAGGAAGCAAATCTTTTAAGATTTTTTCAAGTTATTCTAAAATTATGTTCATGATTCCAAGGTCTTATGTTCAAATAGAAAATGAGTTGTATGACTTAATTGCATGAGAACATGTCATATTCATAGCATGAATCAAAAATAATGATTTAAGAAAGTAAAGTGACTTAACTTTCCAGAAACGGCATGTTGCTTTAGGAAGAGCTTTCCCTGATCATGCATAGTCCTTATGTGTTTATGTGCATACAGCCATACTTAGTACAAGTGTGTACTAACCCCATATATTATTACTATTTTTATAGGTGCAAGTTCTAGAGAAGATTGAAGATTCGACGAAGCAGTTTGGATTAGCGATCTCCAGACTTTGGTAGGTCCTCTTGAGTTCGAGGATGCTACACTTTATTATTCTAGCTTTAGTGCAATAGACATAGCTGGTGGATGTAGTCCCTAGCATTTCATTTCAAACATTTTTTCAAGCGTTTGTAATAAGGTCGACTGGCAAACTATTATTATTATTATGATTCTCTATTTCGATTGTTTAATCTTTAATAGATGGTTGCTTTAGTTTGAGCTTATTAGAATATCACTCTTATGTAGTATCATATGAAGTCTATTTACACTTCATTAAGTATTAAAAAGTTTTTAATTTCCGCAAATCTAACTGTATGATTGTGATGAAAGCTAAGAAGAGGCTTGTCTGTGACCTCTGAGAGGTTAACGATGTCGGTCTCATCTGAGGTCTAGATTTCTGGTGTGATAAACTTCGTATCAGAGCATGAGGTTAAATTAAATAGGAACTAAGGCTCAAAACAACCACGTTGCGTAGTTTCTAACTTATGGTTGAGAAGTGCGCCACAATCATGAATATGAGACTAAGTGATGTTAGGAATCTTCCCTTTTCTAATCTTTATCGTGATGCATAGTGTTTTGACATTTTGTGTCATTCTAGAATCTAACTTTCTTCTTGTGTGTGTGTGTATAACAATGAACACAAGGAGAAACATAGGCAGAAGATTTGAAGAAGCAACTGTTGGAGGAAACCAAGCTCCTCCTCAAGCCCCAGCTGCTAGCAGACTAAGGGATTTCACTTGAATGAATCCTCTAGTCTACTTCGGGTCCATAACTAATAAAGATCCCCTGGAGTTTTTGGACGAGTTCTACAAAATTCTCTGTGCCATGGGTGTTAATGAAAATAAGAAGGCTGAGTTGGCTGCATATCAACTCAAAGATGTGGCTCAAGTGTGGTACAAAATGTGGGCACATGGGTGAGCACCAGGAAAAGTCCCCATCACTTGGGACATTCTCAAGACTGCATTCCTGGAGAGGTTCTTTCCCAGAGAGTAGAGAGAGGCTAAGGTTGAGAAGTTCATCAACCTACGACAGGGAGGTATGTAAGTCAAGGAATACTCCTTGAAATTTGTTAAGATGTCCAGATATGCTTCTTCCCTGGTGTCCAATAATAGGGATGATATGAGCAGGTTTGTGACTGGTGTATCGGAGAATCTGTAGGAGGATTCTCGGGCATCCATGTTTCATGATAACATGGACCTTGGTAGGTTGATGGTACATGCACAGCAGGTGGAGGAGAGTCGTCGAACGAAGAGAGGTCGAGAAGGCAAGAAGCATATGCCCTCGATCAGGCTAGTTGTAACACTAGTAGGACTTCATTTAGAGTCCAGAATAGGCCCAAGTTCAAGAAGGGGCACCAGCACCCAGGTAATACTAATCCTTCTATAAACACTAATGCTAAAGGGAACAAGTCTGGCCCCAAGAAAGGCAATGATAGAAATGCCCAGCGTAACAGCAAGTTGTATGGTAAGTGTGGGCGTTTGCATGGAGGTGAGTTTCTGGTAGGTACTAATTCCTGCTATGGGTGTGGAAAGAGTGGGAATATGGTCAAGGACTTCCCACATGTGAGGAATCAGGCCAAGGCATATGCACAGCCTCGTCCTAATCCTACTGCTGCAGCCGAGCCTCCCATGAGGAACAGATTCTATGCTTTGAAAGGTAGAGAGGAACAGGAGAAGTTAGCTGATGTGGTCACTGGTACGTTGCATGTCTTCTCTTTTCCTCTGCATGCATTGTTAGATCCAGAATCCACTTTGTCATTTGTTACTTTAGTAGCTAGTAAATTTTACTTGCTTCCTAAGATCTTACATGAGCCTTTTCAAGTTAGTACTCCCATAGGAGACAGCATTAGGGCTGAAAGAGTTTAGAAATATTGCCTAATTAATGTTCTTGATAGAGTCACCTATGTTGATTTAATAGAATTAACCATGCTTGATTTTGATATAATTTTTGGTATGGATTGTCTCTATAAGTTTTATGCTACCATAGACTGTCGAAACAGGGTAGTAAGGTTTCAGTTTCCAAATGAGTTAGAGCTGGAACGGGAAGGGCGTGGTTCAAATCCAATAAGCCAAATAGTTTCCAATCTTAAAGCCAAAAAGATGTTACCTAAGGGGTATTTTTACAACTTAGTCAGAGTCAATGACTTAGAGCATGAGGTTCCTTCCATAGACTCTGTGTCCATAGTGAATGAGTTTCAAGATGTCTTTCCGGAGGATTTACAAGGAATTCCTCCTGAACGCGAAATTGATTTTTGTGTTGACTTAGATCCCAACACCAAACCAATTTCCATTCCTCCCTATAAAATGTCTCCAGTTGAACTCAAAAAGTTGAAGTTGCAGTTAAAAGATCTACTAGATAAGGGCTTCATCCAGCCGAGCATATCCCCATGGGGTGCTCCAGTGCTGTTCGTTTAGAAAAATGATGGAACCCTTAGAATGTGTATCGATTATCGACAACTCAACAAAGTCACTATAAAGAACAAATACCCTCGTCCCAGAATCGATGATCTATTTGATTAAATCCAAGGTTCAAGTTTCTATTCTAAAATAGATCTCCGATCAGGGTATCACCAGCGTAGAATAAGACAAGAGGACATTCCTAAGATTGCCTTCCATACTAGGTATGGTCATTATGAGTTTCTTGTCATGTAATTTGGTCTCACTAACGCACCAGCCGCGTTCATGGACCTTATGAATAGGGTTTTTCGGAATACCTTGATTCTTTTGTCATAGTATTCATAGATTACATCCTCATATACTCTAAGACCAGAGAGGAGCATGAACAACATTTGAGAATGACATTGCAAGCACTCAGAGAACATCAGTTGTATGCAAAATTCAGCATATGTGAGTTTTGGCAGAGATCAGTGACCTTTCTTGGTAAAATTGTGTCCGACCAGGGTGTAGAGGTTGATCCAAAAAGATTGAGGCAGTAAAGAATTGGCCGAGACCCCTCACTCCTACAGACATCCTGAGTTTCTTGGGTTTGGATAATTACTATCGTAGGTTTGTTGAGGGTTTTTCTTCTATTGTTGCTCTATTGACAGCTTTAACAAAGAAGAAGGCAAAGTTTGAGTGGTCTGAAACTTGTGAAAAGAGCTCAAAAACCGACTCACTTCATCACCTAGTTCTCACTTCATCGAGGAGTTGTGTAAGTTATGTGGTATACTGTGATTCTTCCGAGTAGGTTTGGGATGTGTTCTTATGTTGGATCACGAGGTGATTGCATATGCATACAATTGAAAATCCACAAGAAGAATTACCCTACCCGTGATCTTGAGTTAGTTGTTTTGGTATTTGCATTAAAACTTTGGAGACATTACTTATATGATGTACATGTTAATGTATTTACTGACCATAAAAGTCTTCAATATGCTTTTATACAGAGAGAATTGAATCTTCGTTAGAGAAGATGGCTAGAGTTGCTCAAGGATTATGACATGAGTGTCCACTATCACCCAGGCAAGGCCAATGTAGTGGCCGATACGTTGAGCCGATTGAGCATGAGCAGTGTGTCTCATATTGATGATAAGAAGAAGGAGTTGGTTAAAAAGGTACACCAATTGGCTAGATTAGGTGTACGGTTGGTAGATACACCAAGTGGGGTGTTTCAATTCATTCCAGTTCTGAATCCTTATTTGTTATAGATGTTAAATATAAGCAGCATCCGACCCAGTGCTCATGTAGTTGAAAGACTCAGTGTTGAGTAAGCTGAATGAATCATTTTCCCTAAGGGAGGATGGTGTGCTTAGATTCCAGGACAGATTTTGTGTGCCCAATGTTGATAATCTGAGAACTAATATTATTGGAGAGGCTCATGGATCCAGGTATTCCATTCATCTAGGTTCCACCAAAATGTATCATGATCTCAAGGAGATCTATTGGTAGGAAGGTATAAAGCGAGGTATTTCTAAGTTTGTGGAGGAGTGCCCCCATTGCCAACAGGTTATGGCCGAACACCTTAACCCTAGAGGTCTTACCAAGTTGATTGAGATTCCAAACATGGAAGTGGGAGGCTATTAATATGGATTTTCTAGTTGGTCTGCCCAGGACCAGGAGACAACATGATTCCATTTGGGTCATTGTTGACAGGATAACTATGTCTGCTCACTTCATGCATGTGAAGTCTACTTACAGGGCCAAAGATTATGCCAAGTTGTATATTGATGAGATAGTGAGGTGGCATGGGATTCCTTTATCTATCATTTTGGATAGGGGAGCCCAGTTAACTTCTCAGTTTTGGAGAACTTTCCAAAAGAGCTTGGGTACACATGTGAAGCTCAGTACTGCATTTCATCCCCATATGGTTTGACAAGCAGAGCGTACCATTCAGACCCATGAAGACATGCTGAGAGCATGTGTTATTGACTTCAAGGGGAGTTGGGATGATCACTTGCCACTGATTGAGTTCTCTTATAATAATAGCTACCATTCCACTATTGGGATGGCACCTTTTGAAGCACTATATGGAAGGAGATGTAGGTCTCCAGTTGGGTGGTTTGAGGTAGGAGAGTCTTCCATGCTTGGCCCTAAGATCATACATGAGGCTGTGGAAAATGTGAGAATGATCAGGGATAGATTGGCTACTTCTTAGAGTCGTCAAAAATCCTATGCTAATAACAGGAAGACATCTCTTGAATTTAAGGTAGGTGATCAAGTTTACCTTAATATATCACCCATGAAAGGGGTGATGAGGTTTGGTAAGAAAGGGAAGTTGAGTCCGAGGTATATAGGTCCTTATGAGATCTTACAGCGAGTAGGGAATGTTGCCTATGAACTGAAATTACCAAATGACTTGGCTTCTATTCATCCAGTGTTTCATGTTTCGATGCTTAAAAAGTGTCTAGGCGATCCAGCATCCATTCTGCCTGTTGAGGGGTTAGGAGTCGATGAGAACCTTTCTTACGAAGAGGTTCCAGTTGAAATTGTAGATTGCCAAGTGAAGCGGCTGAGGAACAAGGAGGTTGCCACATAAAAGTGGTATGGAGGAACCACCTTGTTGAGAGAGCAACATGGGAGGCCGAGGCCATGTGAGATCCCGTTACCCTCACTTGTTCAGTTCTTGAGGCTAGATATACTATTCCTAAGTCTGATTTTGTTTATGAAACTCTAAATTTTAGTGTATTAGTCGGTTTTGGTGTTTTACGTCCATCACTGTGTGTTCCATACTTTCACTATATGAGTTAAAATGAGTTCATGCTTGCATTCATGTTACTATTTTTGTATAGCGTTGACATGATTTTTGTGTTGCATGAGTTGTGATGTGCATTGAGTTTAAGTATGATTGGGAAGGAAGTTCCTCAATCTCAGATATAAAGCTTCAGATAAGCTTTGAGTGATGTGCATCATCAAGAGTAAGTTGTGAATCAGCTATTCACAACGAGTAAAGTTTCAAGTATGTGATGTATTTTTCGAAAATACCCTCTTTATTTCAAGATGATGTGTAGTGTCATTCGGGGACGAATGTTCCTGAGGGGGGGATAATGTAACATTCCAGAAAATGTACATGACTGGTGAAGATCGTACTAAATTTTTAAGAATGCGCATTGGGGTACATAGTCATCCCAATGCCTAATATTGAGAAATATTGTGCATATTATAGAATATTGGCTTAAGGGTGTTAGCCAATCTCTGTGTATACACAAGTATTTAAAATATAATCCAAGATTGTCTAAGAATTGTACCTGCAATGAAGACCCTAAGCTAAAATTATTGATTCTCTACTTAACACATTATGTACTAGACATCCAAGTGTCAAGCCTAGGTACCATAGCACATGACCACTTAAAATGATCATATAGATTAAGCAGTGCCCAAGGACATAGTGAGGATCCTTGGGACAATAAGTAAACATTACAAATGAACCTTCCAGAATAGTAAGTTAGGAAAGTAAATGCAACACATATGCAAGCTCATGTGCAACCGGCCAAGAGACAAGCTAACCGATTCGGTTAGAGCGGTTGGGGATAGGCGCGCGTCCGGATCAGCCCATGTGGGGCCAATATCCTTAACCGGTCCTACACTCTAACCAAATGACCTAGATAACTAACTAACCTAAGACAAACCAAAAATAACTAACTAAGGGACCCGACAACCTAAGAATTAACTGGGTGACATTAAGACAAGTAACTAACTAAGAAACATCCTAGTACATAACCTAGGATGGTACAAAAGGGTTGGTTATGGTCCTAATGATTTAGGGGTACTGTCACACCCGGATTCAGGAATCCGAATGCAACTGACGTCGTTAACCTCTCAGAGGTCGCAGACAAGCCTCTTCTTAGCTTTCATCACATTCATATAGTTAAATTTGCAGAAAATTTAATACTTTTAAAACATAATTAAAAGTATACATAGACTTCATAAATTTTCTACATAGATTAATATTCTACTAAGCTCAAATCAAAACAACCATCTACAATTGATGAATCAATTCAAATCAAAAGATTAATATATAATGTAATAGTTTGCCAAAATGGACTTAATACAAAGCTTCGAAATAAATATCTGAAAAGAAATGCTAGGGACAAAATCCACTAGCTATGTCTAAAGTACTAAGCTAGATACATAAGTTTAGAATCCTCCAACATCAAGAGGACCTACCAAAGTCTGTAGATCGACAATCCAAACAGCTTCGATGAATCTTCAACCTTGTCTTGACATGCACCTATAAAGATAATAATAGTATAGGGTTAGTACACACTTGTACTAAGTATGGGTATATGCACACATACACATAAGAACTATGCATGATCAAGGAAAGTTCTTCCTATAACAACATGCCATTTTTGGAAAGTAACATCACTAGACTTCCTAATTTGTTATTTGTGAATTGTGGTATGAATATGACGCATTTTAATGCATTCGAAGCACACAAGTCATTTTCTATATGAATACAAGACCTTATAATCATCAACATAATATTAGAACAACTCGAGCGAAAAATTTTAAATTTGATGCCCCAAACCCGAGAGCCTCTTTTTTGACACTTAGTTTTCTTTTTCAGTCTTTTTCTTCTTCTTGTTATGTAGTTCAATGATCTCCTTTGATCCTATGTTTTACTTACAAGTGCAATGATTCATTGTAGTCTCATACCTACAATGAATCAAGTAAGTAATCCAAGGACTAAGGAAAGGATTTGGCTATCCTTACAACAACTTATTCTTTCCATTCTAGATTCGTTGGGCAGGAACACTTTATAAGACAATCTTTATTGGCTAGCCCACTTATTTCATCATTTTTCATATTAGGTATATTGTGGCGCATTGATTAGACATTATATTTTACTCCGCTTTATTGGCATAATATAAAAAGTCATTATAAGCCATTTTTATTTGGCTATGCCAATTTTCATGATAAAAGAAATCATTATTGGCTATCCTCATTATTTGCTGAAAACGTCATTCTTATCAAACACTGACGATTCATATTCTTAGGCTCTTACTTTCTTAGCTCACTTTGAACATACATCTCTTCTTCTTTCTTTCTTGCTTTCTTAAGGACATCTTTAGAATTTAGATGATGCGAGCTAACACGAAATCCAGTGTCTGGCCCACACTAAAAAGGGGTGATTCACTGATCAAAGTGGATCTATATCATGTGAGCTAACATGAAATCTAGTGTCTTCCCACACCGAAAAGGGGTGGTTCACCGGCGAAAGTGAAACAAAGTCCAGTGTTCTCCCCACACCGAAAAGGGGTGGTTCACGGCTAAAGTGCACCAAATAATTTCTTTGAGCATTTAACCGACATAGATCATGTGAGCTAAACATGAAATACGGTGTCTTCCCCACACCGAAAAAAGGTGGAATCACCGGCCAATATGAAACCGCATCATACCTAGCTCGCTTAGGTGGAATCCACTGTCTAGTTCCTATGCTGGCAAGATAGTTCGAAGACTAAGAGACATACGGAGACTACTTATTCACCTTGATGGTAGCCTCATCTCATGAGGCTTACATGTGCTGGCACAAGCACATTGCTAGTCTATCAGTGCTTTGCTTAACTTCTTTTTCTTTACATCTTTTAGAGTTGACTCAAACATTATGGAAGCTTGCTTCTAGTTATGAGGTTTACTTGATAAAATGTGAATTTAACCTTACATTATCATCTTGGTGTTAATGAGACTTGTCTCACGATTATTAACACCATCTTATGTGAGTATCTTTAACATAATTGTATTTGGTATAAGTGAGACTTGTCTCACTTCCTTTAACACCCCATTCTGGTCAGTTTCATAAGTCAAAGACTTTTAATTATGTTATTAGTCACCTTAACTCATTTCATGTATTTTGGTAGCTTTATACCATTTTTTGTAACCGTCAAGAACTTTGTTCAATGTACTTACTTATATTCATAGTTCATTTGGAAAGGGTATGTTGGGACTTTTCCCAATGATTGGCATACCCTTGGTTATGAATTCAATGAGTTACATTGGTCATGCTTAATTTTGTATGTCTTAGTCATTGACCAACTCTATTACATATTTTTGAAATAATGTTGTAGGCCAATTTATTGGCATAAGCCAAACTTTCACTAAACACTTGAACTTTTAACCTTTGACTAACTTATAACAACAATTCAATGCTTGGTTTGGCCAAGATATGAAGTAGAATTGGCATTGTAGATTCATTTACTAGCTTTGATTCTTTATGAAAGTTATAACTACTTATTCAATGCTATTACGTTCACAAGTTCGTGTGGATAGGGTATGTTGGGACTTGTCCCATTGATTGTCATACACTATGTTATGAGTTCATTGATGTAGAGATTGGTATGGCTCTACATGATTTGGAAGTAATATTATTGGACATAGTTTTAATAGCCAATTTATTGGCATAAATCACAATTTCACTAGTTACTTGTCATAACATTATCACTAGCCATGCCAATTACTTCATAAATACATTATAATAATCTATAATGTTGAGAAGCCAACTGTTTGAATTACAAGAAACATCATAATTTACATTGGCCATTTCTTTTCATTATTTAAAAATAACATTATAATCCAATTCCATTCAATTTTTTGGGCAAAACATTGTTAGCCAATTTATTGGCATTAAACAAACTTTACTTAAACTATTTTCATTATGTTATCACTAACCAAATCAATTAGTTTCAGGAATGTAATATAGTGAGTCCTCAACATGAACAAGTCGAAACTTTAACATTTTAACAGTAACTAAACTTCATAGCTGATTCATAGTAACTTCATATTCTCGAACACAAGTAAACATTATATCATTCCTTAAATCGTGTAACTAACCCTCAAATAATTCGAATCCAATCGATAGGCCTCACTAGTCATTAACAAATCAAGAAACTTACACATAAAAATTAGTTAGCACCGCATACCAACAACATGTTCAAGATTTACCTCTACATACTTATTAGAATCGAAAACAAGGATAACTAAGGAGATGGACGTCCAACAATGTCATTCGGAACAACCCTAGTTTCGAAATTCATGAGTTTTGAAGTGTTTAAAAAGCCTATTGGAGGAATAATTCAATGATAAAAACCCATACCTTATGTAGAATTTAATCTATGAAGATCACCTTGCACGAAACCTTGAAATCACCTAAGAGAAATCGAGAGAAACTTTTCTGTTTTTTTCTTTCATTCGTTTACTGTTTTGCGTCGTGAATATTTCTAGTGTTTGAAAGTGAGTCTAAGTCTTAGTAACTGATATTGACTCATTCAACTTAGGTTAATTAAGTAAATTAAATAAATTAATTAGTAAATTACTAAAACGCCCCTCCTAGATTAACTAAAAATAAGAAAGCATAACACTTAGTCAAATCTGAAATTTTTCCTAAGGATTTCATTTTGAGCATTTAAATTAATTAATTAAATTTCTAATTTAATTAATTAACGGACCTAGGGTAATTACTAAAGTACTCCTAAGTCATTGGAACCATAATCAACCCTTTTGGACCATCCTAGGTTAAGTACTACGATGTTTCTTGAACTAGTTACTAGGTTAGTGTAAGGATTTTGTTTTGACCATTTAAATTAATTAATTAAATTGCTAATTTAATTTATTAGGTGATATAGGGTAATTACTAAAGTACGTTCAAGTCGTTAGGACCATAACCAACCCTTTGGAACATCCTAGGTTAGGTACTAGGATGTCTCTTTAACTAGTTACTAGGTTAGTGTCACCCGGTTAAGTCTTAGGTTGTCGGGTGCACTAATTGGTTTATTTTTGTTAGTCCTAGGTTATTTATCTATTTAGGTCAGTTAGTTAGAGTCTAGAGTGTTTTAGGGAGTTAGGTCCCACATGGAGTGGTCCCTTGTGAACGCCTGCTCCCTAACTACCCTAACCGAATTCGGTTAGGGTGGTCCCCTCGTTGGCCGTTTCTCCACATGTACTTGTACATGTGCTTGCACATGTGTTGCTTTTACTTTCCTAACTAACTATTTTTTATGGTTCATTTGGAATGTTTACTTATTGTCCCAGGGATCCTCACTATGTCCTTGGGCACTGCTTAATCTACATGCCCATTTTAAATAGTCATGTGTTATGGTGCCTAGGCTTGACACATTAATGACTAGCACATATTTTGTATATTGAAAGTTATAGCATTTTATCTTAGGATCATCATTGCAGGTACATTTCGTAAACAAGCTCATTAATACTTAGAAAATTTGGCTAATACCCTTTAAGCCAATATTTTCTACTATGCCCAATATTTTCCAATATGCCCCCATATTTCTAAATATTGGGAATTGGGATGTCTATTTACCCCCAATACCTATTCTTAAAACTTAATAGGCTCTTCACTAGACAGGTATATTTTGTGGAATGTTACAGGTACTTTAGTAATTACCCCAGGTCACTTAATTAATTAAATTAGCAACTTAATTAATAAATTAAAAATCAATATCAAGCCAAACCCCTTAGAAAATTTTGAGATTTTGCTAAGTCAAATGTTATCCTATTTTTAGTCAATTTAGGAGGGGCGTTTTGATAATTAGCTAATTGATTTATTTAATTAACTTAATTAACCTAAGTTGAATTAGTCAATATTAGTTCCTAAGACTTAGACTCACGTTCAATCACTAGAAAACTCACAACTCAAAACAGTAAGAAAACGTAAGGAAAAACAAAAAATTCTCCTTCGGCGATTTCAAGGCTATTCTTCAAGGTTTTCGTGCAAAGTGCAAGGTGATCTTTGTGGATTCAATTCTACAATAAGGTATGGGTTTTCTCTCTTGGTTTCCTTCCCCCAAGTGGCTTTTCAAACGTTTTGAACTCAAGAGATCTGAAACTAGGGTTGTTCCCAATGAAATTTTCGAATGTTCATCTCCCTAGTTCTCCCTATTTTCGACTTCTAGTATTATGCATAATGCAAAATCTCGAGCATGTTGTTGGTATGTGGTGCAAACTGATCATTATGTGTAGGTTTCTATGATTTAATAATGTAAAATGATACATATAGGTTAGATCCGTATGATTAATGTCAAATTGTGTTCGAGAAGATGAAATTGTTATAAGTCGTTTATGCAATTCAGTTTATTGTAGAAAAGAATTAAGTTTTCGACTTCACTATTTGTGTTTACAGTAAGCATTTGGAATGCAATGTTTCCAAGAAGAAACAAGATGTGAATCAAAGCTAATTAATGAATCTTCAATGCAAAATCAACTGTGTAGCTTGGCCAATAACATTGAATTAAAAGTTGGCTTGCTTAAAAATGAAGGTTTAGATTACTATAATATGTGAAAGTTTCGCTTATGCCAATTGTGTTTGAGAAGATGAAATTGTTCTTATAAGCTACTCAAATGTTAAAAGTTGGCTTGTTGACATGATGAGATTATTACAGTGTATTCATGAAACATTTGACTTGGCTAGTGATAATATCATAGTTTGATTTATGCCAATAAATTGGCTTACAATGTTATTTCCAAAATATGATATAAAAATTGGCTAATGACTAAGTTAAACCAAATTAAGCATGACCAATGTAGCTTAATGAATTCATAACCAAGAGTATGCCAATCATTGGGACAAGTCCCATCATACCCTATCCAAATGAACTATGAATATAGTAGTACATTGAATAAGTTTATAACTTTCATAAAGAATGGTATAAGGCTACCAAATGACATTGAGCAAGATAAGGTGAGTAATGACATAACTAAAAGCTTATGAGTTATGAAATTGACCAGAATGGGGTGTTAAAGGAAGTGAGACAAGTCTCACTTGCACCTAAACAATTATGTTAAAGATACTCACATAAGAGGGTGTTAGAAATCGTGAGACAAGTCTCATTAACACCATGATGATAATGTAAGGTTTAAGTTCACATTCATCTAGTAAAGAAAGGGATGAGAAGTCATCCATTGAGTTAAGCATACCTCATATTAGAAGCAAGCTTCCATAATGTATGAGTCAACTCTAAAAGTTAAAAAGTATAAGAAATTGAGCAAAGCACTGATAGACTAGCAATGAGGTTGTGCAAGCACATATAAGCCTCATGATTTCATGTTAACTCACATGATCTAGGTTTACTTTGATCGGTGAACCACCCCTTTTCGGTGTGGGGCAGACACTAAATTTCATGTTAGCTCGCATGATCTACTTATGTTAATGCTAAAGAATTCTTTAAATAAAGTAAGAAAGAATGAAAGTTGTGTGTTCACAGTGAACAACAGATCAAAAAAGTAGAAATATAAGTTCAAAGTGAGCTAGTAAGTAAGATCTTAAGAATGACAATCACCAGCGCTTTATAAGAATAAAGTCTTAACAAGTTAGTGGTTTATGACAATATTGGAGTATGAATATATGCCTCAAAGATTCATATATTAGGTTAACAACCAATTAATGGGCATAGCCAATAAAGATTGGCTTATAAATAAATTCATGCCCAATTTAAGAAGAATGGAAAATATAATTTGTAAGTAAGGTAGCCAAATCATTTCCTTAGTCTTTTAGATTA
The DNA here is from genome assembly GCF_001406875.1 of Solanum pennellii. Taxonomy (NCBI): domain Eukaryota; kingdom Viridiplantae; phylum Streptophyta; class Magnoliopsida; order Solanales; family Solanaceae; genus Solanum; species Solanum pennellii. The sequence continues at coordinate 28,760,765 of NC_028645.1, forward strand.
CTTACTCAATTCATTGTAGGTATGGGACTACGATAAATCATTGCACTTGCAAGTAAAACATAAGATCAAAGGATATCATTGAACTACACAACAGAAAGAAGAAAAAGACTGAAAAATAAACTAAGGCTGGAGGGAAGAGCTCTCTACCTAAGGGAGCAAATTTCTTACGTTTTGTTCAAGTTGTTATAAGATTATGTTCATTATTCCAAGGTCTTACGTTCATATAGAAAATGAGTTGTATGCCTTAATTGCATGAAAACATGTCATATTCATGGCATGAATCAGAAATAACGATTTAAGAAAGTAAAATGACTTAACTTTCCAGAAACATCATGTTGCTTTAGGAAGAGCTTTCCTTGATCATGCATAGTTCTTATGTGTTTATATGCATACACCATACTTAGTACAAGTTTGTACTAACCCCATATATTATTACTATTTTTATAGGTGCAGAGAAGATTAAAGATTCGACGAAGCAGTTTGGATTAGCGATCTCCCGACTTTGGTAGGTTTCCTTGAGTTCGAGGTGCTAAACTTTATTATTCTAGGTTTAGTACAATAGACATAGCTGGTGGATGTATTCCCTAGCGTTTCATTTCAAACATTTGTTCGAGCGTTTGAAATAAGGCCGATTGGCAAACTATTATTATTATTATGATTCTCTATTTCGATTATTTAATCTTGATTAGATGGTTGCTTGAGTTTGAGCTTATTAGAATATCACTCGTATTCAGTATCATATGAAGTCTATATACACTTCATTAAGTATTAAAAAGTTCAAAATTTTCCACAAATTTAACTCTCTGATTGTGATGAAAGCTAAGAAGAGGCTTGTCTGCAACCTCTGAGAGGTTAACAACGTCGATCTCATCTGGGGTCTAGATTCTGGGTGTGACATAGATGTCCCATGGTGAGGTTGACATGTCGTCAAAGTAAGGCCAATCAGCAGAGGTTCTTCCCTAGTCACTAGTCAATGACCATAGGCATCTAAACAGCCCGTGAAGCCCCATACGGACCGTGAAGGGGGTTTTTTCTGACGTAGAGTTTAGGGTCAACTTAAAACAATCATATCTTTTAGCACATAATGTATTAGGTGGACCATATCAAATTAATGATCTCCAAGTCCTCTTTCCAACGTCACTAAGATTGGCCGTAGTGCCTTAGACGACTTTTTTTGTCTTTGTAGTGAGCAAAATTTGGTAGTTTAAGTCAGGGGTTATTAGGTCTTTTCCCAATTATTTAAACTTAATACTACATCATTTTACCTTCTACCCAAAGCCTTATATAACGATTTTAAACCCCCAAATCACCCAAACTCAACTCATTCTTTTACATTTCCATAAGCTGACCAATTTCATCCTCCCAAATATTATCTCTCTACAAGTTTGAAGAAGAAGTCAAGTTCGAATATCAAGATCAAGTTTCCAATTCACCATAGCTTTTGGGGTTTGAACTCTATTGTATGATAGTCTTCATCTATGAAACTCTTTCCTCCATAGAGTCCTAAATTCTCCAATTTTCAAGTTAGAAATCTCCGATGGAAGTTAGGGTTTTATTCCATGTAATGGGTTCCATTCAATGTTGATTTATTTGATTGTTTTATGACTTTTTACGCATGAATTGAAGTAATTGCATGTTTTTAAGATGAATACCCATAATGGATGCACACCCTCACAAGGTAGCCACAAAATATTTAAAAAAATTGGGTTCCCTATTAGAATTGTTGCCAAAGATCACACCTTACATATACAAGGATTTAGATAATTAGACTAACAAAGTAAATTCTAGGACTCCACATGCATATTTTCAAGTAATATCTCACCATACATGTAATTTAGAAATACACTTATTTAGCACATCCCTAAATTGTCAAAAGTATGTGTGTGATGTTCATTTTAAGGCTCACATCAAAAACACTGCTAGTCAACAAAAGATTCAAAGAGATCGCACAAAAGCGCATCCACATCAATTTCATTCTCGAAACACCAACACTATACATCATCCTCATCATGAGTACTATCCAAGACATCAGTATTGAACACAATCGATCCTTGAATCATTATCAATGAAAACTCAAGCATTTCATGATTTTCAAAACTTATGGGAGTCGAAAAGTTGAGCGAAAATGAAAAAGGCAATAGACACACATTAAACCAAATGAAACACTATAATATAAACAAAAGTAAACAACTACAATCATCCAAAATAAAAAAGTAAAAAAAATCAAAGTAGAAGGGAATTTTGGCTAAAAATCCCTCACCCCACCCAATAGAAATATGCAGCGTCCTCATTGCAAAGACAATAAATTATAGTCAGCTGAGTAAGAAGGTCTTCCTTACAACACTTGCTTGACGAATACTATCATCTAGACTCTTCGGAAATGACCATGACGTCCAGAGAATTATGAAATGTGAACTAGTGTGCCTTGGCATGGTTCAAGGGGTTTAATGTATCAGAATTTGGTCAAATTTGGTTAAAAGGTGTTAATCATGGATTAGAGGGTGTGTAGGATCGAAACTTCCATGTATGAATCCCTAAGGACCACCCTAAGGGTCCTTAGATAGGACCCTAACATTTGACTCAAAACTGTCATTTGGAAATTGTGCAACTAGGAGACCAAACGATGAGTCGTCGTGTCACGACCGGGGATCACCCACTAGAAGTAACACGGCGTACTAGACCTTTAACAGGTCATATACAAGCCCTTAGATATCTTTCATTGCATAATCGTAATAAAAATAGCCAAAAATTTAAAACTTTCATAGCACATCATAGGCTAGAATCATCACTTCATATATATATATATATAATATCATAAGTACATAAGTAGATTCTAAGTCTCGTTTGCCAACATAAGACAACTCAATAGAATAGAATAGGGACATGTCCCTTAACAACATAAAATATAATCTAACTATTACATCAACTTTAAGAAACATATTGACATAGGCAACCCTCACTACACCATTTTAGGCCTACAGCCACGCCTGTAGCCTAAATTAGAAAAAAATGTGGCCTTTGATAAAAGGCTACACTTTTCAACTTTAGGCGACACTTTTTATGGGGTGGCCTAAAGAAGCACAACATTTGACATTAGGCAGTACTTTTTAAATGTTGTCATCATAGCCACACTTATAAAGCGTGGCCAAAGAGGTATAAGGGTACGCTTTGTAGTGATTTATTAGCAACGCCTTTTTTATTATACTACACTTAAAAGTGTTGCCTTTGCTTGATTATTGGTCTCACTTAATAAATGTTGCCTTTGATATCTCATCTAGAACAACACTTAAGAAGTGTAACTTTTTTTGGACGTCCTACAACATCACTTTTAAAGTGTGGCAATGTTGTGTAGAATTTTGTAGCAACAATTTTTTTATTTTTAATCATAATAATTTTTATTTGTGTATATTGAATATTCACATAATTAAATATACAAGTGACTAAAAGCACAAAATTAACTAATTATTAAATTGAAGCTATGTATTTCAAATAAACTTCGCGAAACATGTCGTGTACAACGAATACTTAGAAAGTGATTGCTTAAAGTTTCTACTATCAAAAAATTCAACAAAACCAAAATGCATCCAAACATATATGACAATAGTACAAAAAATCTTCATCATTCACTACAAAAGGTCGAGTTTAATTCTGACCACAATTTAAATTCAATTACTGACATATTCCTGCACATTCAAAACAAAATTACAAGTTAGTGAAATAAATGTGGAAGTGCATACTTGGAGAGTATTCACTGTAAGCTAAACAATTCAAATCAAAGATATATATATATATATATATATATA
>NC_028645.1:28765362-28769005 GCF_001406875.1 Solanum pennellii
ATATATATATATATATATATATATATATATATTTCATATAGAACATTAATCAGCAAACGAATTCTGAATTACCGCATGTATTGGAAACACCAGGGGACACTTATTACATGTATGTACTATTAAGCAATGAGATGAGGAATTTAAAAAAAAAAAAGAAAAGAAAAGAGTTGGAGGCACAAAATTCCAGAAACCTGCATATGCAATACACAAATAGAGAGGATGTAAACACTAGTTCACAATACCAGCAACACCAAAAACAAGGAAATAACATATATGGACAAACCAAAAACAAGGAAGCACCAAGCCATCTGATGAAGAATGGCATACTTAGAAGAGGAAAGCTTACAGGTTCAACATAGCATGGACATACCAAAATCTCCTAAGGAAACATTGCAGCAGCAGCAGACTCATCACACAGGCATACAATATATGGATCTGCAGCCATGACAGTGTATTTTGAAGCCTGTTAATATATCCTCAATGACTGAACCATATATCCAACCAATCTGCATTTTCATAGTTAGATTGGACAATCACTACATTTTGAACACGATTTGAAAGTGGGAAATTTTAAGAGATGGATCAGAATTAGTACCTATTTTCACCATTCTGTTTCATCTTCATAGCAACAACTTATTATATAAATGGACTACTTTTAGTAGAGAAGTTGTACTAGCAATTTTAAGAGTCCCACCATTTTATAGAAGTGTTGATACAATAAAACACGAGATTGTCCGAATTTAGTTTCTAACTTGTGGTTAGAAATAAGAGCTAGATTTTCACCTTCTACAGCCACATTGGCATAAAACAATTGAACAGGCTAGTGAGGAACTTCAATTAAAGGGTACTAGCATAGTATGCAGAAAGATGTCTGAATCAGTTTACCTTTTGTGACCTCTTGAGAGACCGTCAATGCCATGGAGTCTTCGTCATTTAAAGGAGTCTTGACTTTAGATTTAGGGTCTTATTTTCCTTTTTCTTTTCAGAGCAACAACTTTGACAACGGCACCACATTAACCAGCAACTGCATATCCTAGATGGAGCATTCTTTTTCTTGGGTGCATCAAGTCTATACAGTGCCTGGCCTCTGAACACACATTTCTACTAGCATATTGGTCCTTGAATACCATCGAATCCTTTCATGTTAATTTGATTCATGTAAATAAATTACGCTGTTCACTCAAGTACATAGAAATGCTAAGAAAATATGTAGTGATTGATTGTTCAAGTTTGCACTTAGATCAAAGAACACACTATTCCTACAAGCATACCGATCATTCCGGTCAATGCCATCAAATCTCTGAGGGAGATGATGATAAAAAACTGTCTTCCAAAGTGTTGGATCCATCATGAACACATAGCTTCCCTTATGGCTTTGTTGTTGTCAATATAGTGATCACAGTCCAACTTTAATATATAAGGAGCATTAGTGAGGACAACAAACACCCTGACCTGTCAAATAGATTTTAAACTCATAAGTAGAAATATCACATATCAATAGAGAAAAAGTAACAACTTTATGCATTACAAACCAGTGCATTCATTGCACCAGTTTTCTTGTGATGGTTGAATTCAGGACTTTTTTCTCTAGATACGTATACTAGTCGGGTTAATTTTTCACCATCAATATATAGCCCTCCATTCTGGCCAAGGAACACCTCGAAATGATAACAAGATACAAAAAGATATTGCTAAAACTTGCAAGACGCATCAAAATTATAAGTTCAGCAAGAAATTATATTCTTGCTTCATTATTCATTCGCTTTATTGCTACTTTCTATTGTTTTGAAATGTAGAATTAGCAGGGACATTTCTACCCTTAATAACATTGTTTTAACATGTTTTTAAGTTTATTTTAGTTGAGACTACTCATACATCTTACTTAATCAAGGGACAAGAATGATCAAATTTTGTTCTCCTTACTGATTTTGCAATATATTCCAACAATAAATAAACTACTTTGCATCAAGGGGAAACAACAACATGAACTGCAGACCTTGCCTCTCAGCTTACAATAATAAATGGCTCCAAAGCCACCTTTTCCAATCTTATTGAAAATGCTAAAGTTATCAGTCGACTCATCAAGTTCTTCATATGAAAATTCTACTGATTTGTTCACATGTATGCTTGGAAGACCTTGTGAAGCACCATCAACAAGGTCAGTGCCTTAGGCCATATGTATTAGAATATGTTTGGAGTAATAAACTAAGCAAGTTCTAGTGGTTCTTCACATGTATCAAACACATTGTAAGCACATTAGGAGTAATAAATCTAGCATTAGATACATCCATGAAGATGAAATTTGATAATGAATTAGAATATTGGCTATCTTAAAGTGCAGGGTTAAAAAGAACCTTTTCAGGTACTCACGAAAATGCTTAATTTACAACCATGATAGACATTTTCATCTAGAGGCTTCATTCATGAGATTTGAACTCGAAATTTGGGAAGATCAAACAAGTAGAAAAAGAAAGAGGAAGATTTACAATTACCAGGACTAGGTGGATGGGATTGACCAGAATCTGGATATTTGTTGCAATAGATCGAGTTTACTTCTGACCTCTATTCATGAAATTCAATCAGCGACATTTTCCTGCACATTCAAAATTAAATTATAAGTTAGAGAATCATGTATTCATATGCTCACTAGTCATTGTTCAATTGCAAGCCCCTTTTCAACCCCTTCACAGTTAAATGATCCCCAAACATGACAAAGTAGACCCAATATGAATGATAAAATCTCGAAGAAAACAGTAGGTAAACATGCGAATGCATAAAAACATGTAATAATTTCATCACAAACATTGAAATTTCTTCACAGTCGTATTATCAAGAGAAGATAAGGGTTATAAATTCTGTTTGGGGAAATGAAACTAAACTTGGTCATCAAACTGAGCAAACTGATCGGGAACCCCGTCCATTATTAGGTGCAATAGAAGAATATTCTAGTGTTGCAAATTGCAGCAGGATATTGCTACCTTCTTGGTCTAGCTTGTCAACCTAGTGGCATGTATTTCACCTATTAGAAAGTGTGTTTCATTATCTTGAGACTAAGTGACTTTTTATACCACATTAACACTTATTTACACATGTTGTTCAAATACTCTTACAAGTATTTTCTCATTAATGTTAAATAAATGAATATTTCTGAATGTTCATTCAGATACTTGCAGAACCATATGTAATGAGTTACTTGAAGTAATATCTGAATGTTACTTGCTGTAATGTTTGAATGTTGCAGTAATACTTGCATTCAAAACATTCAAATACTTGCAGAACCATATGTAATGAGAAAACATTTATCCACACTCTTAGAAGTATCTGACTGTTTTCTCAGTAATAAGAATTTTTGTAGCAACAAACATTCAATTTATGTTACTACAGGGGACTATAAAACCTTTGTGGTTTCTGATTACATGCACAAAGCAGAACCATATGTAATAAGAAACATGCATCCGAAATATGTAATAAGTTCATCAACAGTAGATCATCAAAAATAGATCAGCTCACTATGTCACATTTTATCAGAGTAGGCAATGAAATGAAACTTTGGTAAGCCAACATGCCCAACGACTACTAATTCCCCTTATTCTACAGAGGACAACTATGTAAAACCAAGAGCCTAAATCCTCCCCCCCCCCCC
>NC_028645.1:28769193-28802590 GCF_001406875.1 Solanum pennellii
CCCAAACCCCCCCCCCCCCCCCAACAAAAGTCATTCCATAGTCATACAAGGAAAATGGAAAACAAATAATTCAAGGCATGACAGTACATTAGAAAATAGAGATCCTCGTTCTTATATAGTGATGCAATATGCCTACCAATCTTATCCTCTTTATGTAATATACAAGACAAGTAAATTTTCTCAAGAAAAATAAGTGAAGAAAACATTGGAAAGCTTCCAGAAGAACCTCAATCAAGTCAACAATAAGAAGAGATACACAACTGAGAATACTAACTTCCCTAGGTCCAGTAGTTGTTTTTAATAAAGGACTACAAGTCCAAATTTGCAAAAAAAGAAAAAAAGAAGCTAGCAGAGAATACTAACTTCAAAAGTGATTGTGTTGTATAATTGAAAACGAGTAATGGACAAACAATTAGTTTGTAGAATATATAGTGAGTGTATATATGACTAACGTCACAAAGAGTACCATCAATGATGCATTTTCTCTGCGATGCCTCTAATGTCCACTACCTCATAATGATAGGAAAAAATAAATATTTACATAACAATAAGGATTCATGTATACAGATTAGAAAGCAGTTTGATAATTGTATGAGGAAATACTTCGGAGATTTATTTCTTGTAGTTAATAAGTTTTTATAACACGAAATTCGAGTGCATAACACAAAAAGGCAGTGTATAAAAAAAAATTCGAGAAAGTAATGTTTTTCATCATTAGGGATATCAACAACTTTGATTTATGTTGTTGTGGTCTTAGTTTTTCCTTTATTGTATGAAATGTAGTGATAGTAAGTAGAAGGATGCACACACTTACTAGTTACCAGGTGACCTAAACGTATTCTGCCAGTCAAGTGAAGGCATTAAACTAGATAGTTGTCCACTCATTGAAGACTCGATATAAACGTTAGTTTTGGATGATCAAAAGATTGAAGTGTTATTCCATGGCCTCTACAATGATCTTTAATAATTATGTGGCAGCATAACATACTCACAAAGTATGGTCAGAAGAACTGAGAATGTCTTGTTGGGGCCAATGATAGCTTGAACACTCTTAAGTAATATTCTACTTCATCGAAGAAGCAGCAGACTTATGAGGCTATATATCCCAAAGATTCCAGCATCAATCTGAAATTTCAATGTTGCTAGAGATCAAATAATCTGGAAAGAGAATTTTTTTTAGAGAGATAAAAAAACCAACATCATTTAACGGTCTATCAAAGACATTGTTCAGTTCCAGTAATGCTCCTCAAGCTAAAACAATAGATAATTCATATTTCCATTAATGTGATGCTTCAACAAGATATACAACATTAAAAGGAACTAAATCAGACACTGTGCATTATTCATGAATGAAAAAGATCTATATAGGTAATTAACTTGTGCCAAACAGAACAAAAAAAAATTTCATATTACTTTTGCTATAAATATTTAATTACTTCAGACATCATAAGGAGAAAATATAAATACCAAAATTATTAAATTCATGATCCATGTTTAATTTCTAAATGCTGATTTTCTACGAAATGTCATGAAAGAATAGATCTTGTCCCCAAAAAGAAAATCTCTACTACAAGGAATATTTAGACAGTTAGAGATTTTGGTCCAAGAGCTTTTTTAACCTTAAGTACCTTCACAATATTGCCTGAAGGGGTGATTCTACAGAAAAGTTATTTTCTTTAATGTTTTTAGTGGTAGAAACAAATTATCGTGATTTAAGCAAACAACAAAATAGTAATAAGGTACTTCAAAAAAGCATCATTTTGAGAAATAATACACCAAAGACATAAGTATCATCTTTTAGTTTCTCTTAGGCATTATAATGTCAATCTCGCAACATAATTCACTAGGATATTCATGACAAGAACGATTTCTTCTTTATTTATACTTTAACCAGTAATGATATCATAAAATCTTCATGTCGCCTCTTCAAAAGACATTGATAAACTTAAAACAAATTTGATATTGATATTACAATAAGAGAAATACTATAATCAACTCAATTTAATCTTTAAAGATAATTAATATTTAATTTATGAGTTTAGAAGTGAATGAATTGAATAGTCATTCAATAACATAATAATTTGTAAAAGCTAAAGTAGTAGGCAACGACAATAGATCTAGCATAGTAACTTCTAAAGACTAAAGCAAATCTGTAACAGAATTGCAACTAAACTTTAGATTTAAAGATGTCCAAAATCTAAGATACAACAACTTCAAATTAAAGAAATCGGTACTTACGCTTGACTAAATTGATATTGGAGAAATCTTCAGCTCAACTCTTCAGTTCTTCAGCTTCCACTCTTCATTTCTTTAGATTTAGCTCTGCATCTTCAGCTCAGTTCATCTTTCTTCAGTTGTTCAGCTTCATCTCGGTTCGTCAATCTTCAGTATCAAAGAAATCTCAAGCTCAGTTCTTCGCCATTAGCTAGGTTCATCGATCTTTGATTCGTGATACTAGTTCTTCACCTTTAGCTCTTTCTCTTCACTTCATCGATAGTTTTAGAGAAAGCGTAAAGTTGGAGAGAGAGAAAAGAAAATATTTTATTAATTATTATTTTCTTGGCAAATAAAAATGGGAACAGTTATAAAAGTAGGACCCTTTAAAAGTGTTACCATATATATAAATAATTATTGCCATTTATTTTCATACTGTAACAACTGTTGACACCCGATTTTGACCCCACCCGATAGGAGTTGATTAACGAGCTTCCTAATTTTAAGCGACTTGAAATAATTGATTTTATGAAGTTTAAAGTGTTTTAAATTATTTTAAGTTAATCTTGCCCTTACATATATATATATGTAATTTTAGAAAGCTTATATGTTTTGCGTAACTATATGTATAATCGGTGTTTTACAACTATTCAATATTCATCTAAAAAAAATTTTATTTCGTTTAAATATTTGGTTTACATTTTGAATTAGTCGTTTTATAATTAAGTCGATTATTTGTTTCATTAAAATTGAGGAGCTTATTAATCATTTCATATTAATTCGTTTTAGCGGGATTTGACAAATGATTTAATTTGTTTAAACTTATCTCAACTTAAACCAATTTTGGGCCTGCATGAAATTTCCCGGCAGTCCATCTACCACCCCAGGCCCAATTTTAATCTTACTTTTCTTTAATTCTTTTATTTCCAAACCCATTTTGTTTTATCCAAATAAAATTTCAGCCTGCATCCCTTTATTCCCCAGCAACCTACAAATCCCCAAGCCCAAATTCATTTGACCCAATATCCAAATCCGCCCTTTAATCCAAACGGCTCGACTACAGGAAAATGATGTCTCAAGCAGTGGCAAAGCTGCACCTTCACAACAAAGCGGTGATACATGAGCGACCCTGACCCTGTTTCATTCATCTTCTTCACAGCGTCCATTGATACTTTAGCTATACGACAAAACAACTGACAAATTTGGAGGAATAGTTCACGGCAATACGCGAAGCTTACACGGAAAAGCAATGGTAACAGAGGGCAGTACGAGTCTCTTTCTCGTCCCGTCCTTGCCCTTGCGTATGAATTTCAGCAACGGCAGGTCACGCGATTCCGTCCTTGTAGCTCGAGATGGTGCCACGTCGAGTTCCAAGGACATAAGATGAATCAGAGTCGTCGATCTCCCTTATAACTTTTCAGATTTTGGCCAAAGAATTGGTTTTCTTGTACAACCCAGCCTGTCTCCCTGTCCTTGGGAGAAATTTTGAATTGAGCTTTGAGTTGAGGAATCTCAATTTTACCCTTTTCCCGCCACTTTCGAAAACCCTAATCCCTTCTATTAAATTACTCTCCTTCCTCGGAAAAAGGGGGCTGGTTTTTATTTGCAATTTTTTTAGAACGGAAATTAAGAGATTAAGTTAAAAAGAAGAGGATTTCTTCCCGAAAAGAAAGAGAGTTACTTTAAAGTTGCAGATTTCGGTTGAGAAAATTGCTAGAGTTTTTTCTTTAGTCAGATTTCCTTCTTTTTTTTTTGGGAAACAAATACAAATACCTTAGGTAAAGTGATCGAAATAGACACTAAAGTACGTAAGAAGAAAGGATATAGTCGATTTTCACCTACTATCTTTATCTTTTGGTTCCCGGTTCCTTTGAGTCGTTCGACGCGCGGAGTCTCGGTTGAGTTTCTCATTGTTGTCTGCGCCTCCAATTGTGTGGTGAAGTTGTCGTGTCCCAGCTCGTCCTTGTCTCGGCATCGCTACTCAAAACAAGGTGACATGCCCTTCCCTCTTTTATTTACAGTTCTGTTTTGCATGAATGAAAGTCAATGTGTGTTCTAGAGATTAGCATTTATGTTCTCTTATAGGCATGTGATCTTTCCCTTATTTATTAGGTTTCAAGAGTTAATCTCAGCTTTCGATATGTTTAAATTTGATTCTATGACTTCTTTCTTGTATGTTGATATAAACTGACTTTCCAACAATTTGTTCCGTTCAGGGTAACGTATTGTGGTTTTAACGATTCCTTTCTAAGTCATGTATCGGCAAACTTTAATGTTGGATTTTCGATTTATACTTAAACATATAGCTTTAGCCCCCCTAGCGTCGATCATTCAAGTCGTTCCAATGAAGTTTAGATATTGTTATTGGTTGGAGTGACTTACTACACGCCTCGTTTTGTCTTATTGAAGAAATTTAACCCCCCCCCCCCAAAAATCATTGTAGCATTGCATCTATCATGTCCCCATTTTTAAGCCGACCATAAAATGATTGTGTATATTCGGAGTAGTCATTTTTTTAACTATTACCGCGACTTGGTCATTTCTTATTAATCGTTTTATTGTTTTAGTTGGGTAAATAGGTAATTTAGGTCTTTTCCTTGGTTTCTCCGTCTCTTTCGCTTGAAATTCGGATGGTCCCATTTCAACGTCGAAATGATCTCTTCATACTAATGACTTGTTGTCCCGTTGTATAATCTCATCTGACTGTCTGTTCCGTTTCAAAATTCTAAATTTAGCCTCTATAGGTGGGTATGTTTCGTGTTGTAGGCTGACTTGATTTCGCATTTCGGCTAGTGCATGGTGTGTGAAAAAAAAAGATTACTGCCTCATTTTTATGTTTCTTTTGGTTGTTGTTTGCTGATTTGTTTAAATATGTGGTGTAATACTCGATTACTTGGGTTTTGATACCTTTCGTTAGGATAATTATGTGTTTACGAGGTTGCTTGATTCCTTAAAAGATAATATTGGCATCTTAAGGTTAGACCATATGAAAAGCCTACGCATTTAGATTTCTGTCCATTAACTGAAATTTGAGTTTCTCGTCATCCGATTTAATAGTTTTTGCCATGCATCATTCTACAAGACCTAATAGGCGAGTCGTATGTTTTGTTGAAAATCTGTTGGGATAATCCATTTGTGGCAAGTGACGTTACTGTTATAATCATTTGTCTACTTTCTTTTGCTTTCTTTATTCTTGGACTTTGATGGCTTTATTTTGGAATTTCCTTTGAATATTTTGCATTAATTTTAGCCTCATGCGAAATATCATGCTAACATGATAGCCTGTTATTCATAATCATTATTCTCTAATTGGATAAGTCCAAATGTGTTCATGTAAATTTATTTCTGTCGTTTCAAGGAAATGAATTATCCTAGTCCATTTAGTTGTCTGGAAACTGTGGGTATTTGGTATTTTATAAACAAAATCAATGGATATCCATTATGATTACATTTCTTTCCAAATAAATTCCCAAGCTAGATCTAATGTTTATTTCATCTCCTATGAGTTTATTTGCAGTGAATTACTTATTGGTTGTTTTGCCCGGAATTAAAAAAAATTAGTGCAATTTGGATGCCTTATTATTCAGTGATATTTTGTTTTGCCTGAAATATTCTTTCATTGTGTTTTTTTCTGGTAAATAATTGTGTCAAGTTTTATCCCTATGTTGAGTGATGATTTTTCAAGGCGGTGTTATTAAATGCTAATCCTTATGTCCTCTCTGTTGTGTTGCATGTGACATCCATCTGAGTCCTGTTGGATTCCTCCCTTGTATCCCGAGAGGGCTACGAAGATCCTCCTCCAAATTTCCTATTGAGCTAGCCAGCATTAAAATCGATTAACAGATTCGAAATTTAGAGAATTGAAGGAAGTCGAAGGAGCCGGATTTAAAGATCTTTTCTTATTATTTTCATTTTTGTATTGTATTTATTTTGGGCCTAGCCCTTGTCGTTTTTTTTATTATTTCAATTATTTGCTTAGTCTAGGACAGGTATGAAAGAAAGAAAATGGGTCTAAAACCCGAAAAAGTCGAAATGGGTCAAAAAGCCCAAGGCAGGTGGGTCAAAAAACCGGTCAAGGCGAACAGCACCCGGATTTGGACCCAAATCTCTTTCCCTCTCTCTTATTTATTGTTTATTTACTTTCTTTATTTGTTAGTTAGTTTTAAGTTAAGAAACTGCCAAATCCCCGCAAACGCCGTTTTATTTTAACAACTTAAAAGTAAATCAAGTTTAAGTAGTTTTCAAAATAATTTCTTTAAGTTAGGTATTTCACCTAGGTAAAAGTTAGCCATTAATTTTCAAACAACTGTAAAAATATTTTTATCGCAATTTTAAGCCTTAGCAAAATGTGTTAGTTGCCGGAAGACCGTATTAAGCGAAACGCCTTAGGTGCTTTTCAAAACCTTCCTAAGACGTTAATAGGAATCCCCGAACCCTTAAAGTATTTTCAAACGATTTTTCTATTAAGTCTTTTGAAAATAAAGGTTTTCTTGATTTTTTCTTTAAAAATTAAGTGGCGACTCTAAAAAAGTTGAAAACCTCAAAACTTATATAAAAGAATATTTTTCCTATTAAAACAACAATGCTTATAAAGTGTAGCCTATAGTATTAAAGAGTACGCTTTGGAAGTGTTTCCAATATTATTGTTGCCAAAAGTCAAAAACCAAAAATATTTTAGGCATCACTTTACAAGCGTAGTCAAAATTTAGTGTGGTTGTAGGTCTAAAATGTTGTAGTGCCTTGAATCATAAGTGTTCCTTAATCTCTTCACTTAGGAGACATCCTCTAGTAATCAACACCTACACTTTGTGCAAAAATATGAAGAAGAATTGTATTAGTACAAGAATGCACTAAGTATGGCAACCATGCAAAAACATGCATTTAAAGAGGAAATTTCAGTTGAAATCATGCAACATGTCTTTTTAGTAATCTTCTTGAGCATAGGCACATTTAAGCACAATATAGTTCACATACATCATATAGGCATGGATACTACTCACAATAGCACATAAATCTGTTTATCATACTTTAAGGCATATTCATACATACAATACAATACTTCTCTTTTTATCTTATTTCTTTCCTTTAGTAACCCTCAACTGTAAGTACAATGTATCACCTTGAGGTCACCTTACAATACTCTATCATAGATATGCTTCATAAACACAACCATATATATTCACAAGTCATAAGCACACCATAAACATAAGATTCACATAAGCACCACCATCTAAGACAACCCCTAAGTCACACTACTGCAATGTGTTGGTAGCATCCCATAATACTAATTCCACAAAGTGTACCTAAGAATTCACCCTAGACTAGGAATAACATACTTAATAAGTCATAACACTTTCATTTATAACTAGACACAAAGCACATACTTCATAGTATCACATAAAGACTTCGTCCTTTACTACAACCTTAGTCTTAACTCATTTAGTTCATACCATAATTAAACCACCCTCATAACCCCTTCACAAGCTTACTTGTGCAATGTACACATGGAGTCTCATACCCCCACATATACTAAGTAAGCCCCTTTAGAAGCCATAAGTGCAGTTCACATACATAAGCATAATTCATATTTTGACATACAAAGTCACTTAACATGCATTCATACAATTCATACATACATACATACATAAGTCTTACTTTCATACAAATACTAATCTTATCCTTTCTTGGAGTTCACTAGTGAAATGCATGGGTAGGTTTCATAGTCCTACCTATACTAAGTAATCTCCTCAAGGAGTTGTTATTAGAGTCCATAATCTAATCTTAGTTCGTTTCTTACTTTGGGAGACTTAGCCATAACCGACATAGACCATGTGAGCTATACAGAATTCGATGTTCTCCTCTCACACCGAAAAGAAAGGGTTAACACTTGACTAAGTTGTAACCAATGATACATAGATATCTAGGTGGTATCCACAAGCTATAACCTACGGGGACACGTAGTTATGGAACATGGAGATTGTTACTAGAAATCTTGACATACTGGCGTGGAGGTTTCCATCTCACGAGACAACATCTATGTCGGGAACCCGGACTTGCTAAATGTGAAGGTTCTCTTGTGGGAAGCCGGACTTACTAACGCGAAGCCCCAACTCTTATTTATCATTTTCACTCGGTGCTAGGATCTAACTCCCTTTTTAAATATATTAAGTGTAACGCCCTAAAACGAACTAAGGTAAACTAGAGCTTCCTGATTGCTTCTTGAGTTAATTTTAAATTACAATTATTTATATTAGTGTCCTTAGGTAGTATGTGAAGTTTGATTAAGTTTGGAGTTCAAACGTCCAAGAACGTCCATGACGTTCGCAAAGTGTGCCTTAGAGAGTGTTCATGTGTCTTAATGTGTTTGAGTGAGTTTTACATGTTCGTTTTGCTTGAAATTAATGTGGGATGTTCCTAAAACCTACAAAACTATATATAGTGGTTTAAAGTCCGGTTATGACTCCATCTAGGACCCATGTGGGTCCCTAGAAGAGGAACTCAACTCTAAGACCAAAACAGACAAAAACAGTGTCCATCGACGAGCCAGTCGACGGCCAGTAGACCAGACGACAGCTCGTCGACCTGGTACATCGTTTGGACATGAATGGCTTTAGGATTTGGATTTCTAGACCCAAACCACGAACCCTCATCAACAGGAAGTCGAAGCATCGACGGTCCGTCGTTGAGAAGCGTCGATGGAGAGCCTGCAAAAGCTGTCTCATCTGCTGCCAGCTTGGGGTGTTTTGTGTAAATTCACTACAAGTATTTTAGGACACTAGGATGATATGTTTAGGGTTTCTAAGTTATATTATATTAGTTTTAAGTACTGGACCTAGACAAGACTCCTCACTTCAAATATTTAAACTCCGTCTCTAAAGAAAAACTCTCTCAAGTCACCATTGGAGCTAGAACTCAAGGAAGAACTAAGAGGGATGATTGTACGCATTTCTTCATCAAAATAATTAGGTTTTATTATATTTGAGGTATGGTATCCATCCTTGAACCCTCTTCCATTCAAGAAGTCCCTTCAAAAAGATGTCAAAAAGAGTTTTCAAACTTTACTTTCTTCTATCTTTGATTCTAAGCATGGGTCTTCATGTAAGAGTGTTTTAATGATTCAAATATGTTTATTCTAGTTGCTAAATTTAATGTAAAACCCTTAATGAATTCAAGTTTATGCATATTTCCAACTTCTAGCTTAAGAAAAGGGTTAAATGAATATGATTGTGTAGTGTTTGAACCTTGGTCTCCTTATGTTGTTATTATGGTTTAGCTATTGCCGTAAGGTACATATTATGATCAAATATTGAAGGATTGATTATAGGTGGTTAAAGCTGGATTAAATGGTGAGTTGTTTTAATTGAATAGTTCTTATTATAAATTGCTCTTGATTGGTATACTCCACCTTCTTGGTGGCGGTGTTTACTTGTTGTATTTGGATATAGTTGATATGTATTGTGAGTATGGATTGAAGGTCTAATATGTGAAATGAAATGATAATGAAGATGTTTATTGTAATGTACATTATGAAGCTAGAATTTCAAGGTTTGCTTAGTTTATGCCTAAATGAAGTAATGTATATGTTGAGTATGTTTAAGTGTGTATTGTGATAAATGAAGGTCTAAACATGTATAGAATGGAATGAAATTGTAATGATGCTTAAGTGAAAGGTGTGCTCACATGTACACACACAGTCACACTTGAATGAATAAATGAAGCTAAGTTAAGTCAAAAGGGGGTTTTTGGGGTGCACACTCTTTGTGAGTTGAGATGAAGTGTTTAGTAGAAATCTCACTACATCCTAAGTGATTTCTAAGATATGTCGAAGGATGAATGCCCTTTGTGAACTGAGATGTGGTGTTCACTAGTTATCCTTAACCTATAGTATATAATTTTTAGAATCTGTGGGGAGTTATGCCTATCACTGAGAGGATATAAAAAGGGGTGGTTACACATTGTGAGCTGAGATGTTGTATTTGAATGTACCCCTTGAGATGATTACTCCTTATTAGTAGAGAATGAGTTACTTAGTAGCAATCTCCTTATCCTTTAACTATGCGCCCGCATAGGTGTAGCAATTGAGAAATTCATGTAAAAGATAAGAGAATGACCTTACTCTAGGCAAGTGAGGACCCCATATCCAATAAGGGTTAATGTCGGGATGCCATGTCAAGATATCATGGTCTATGTCCGTTAAGTAACACCCACAAAAGTAAAAAAAGCGCTAAGTCTTCTAAAAGATTGTACTACTTGGGGTAGGTAGTGGAATGGGATGTTATTTATCCATTGCACTAGGTAGGCATTTCGAAAGGGGAGTCCTGGTGAGCCTTATGTGAACTGAATGAAATAAGTCTCCTAAAAGAACATACTACTTAGGGTAGGTAGTGGAATGAGACACAATCTATCCATTGCACTAAGTAGACCTTCCAAAAGGGGAGTCTTGGTGTCAAGCCTTCTAAAAGAGTGTACTACTTAGGGTAGGTGGTGGTATCGAACGCCATCTACTCATTGAACTAAGTAGGCATTCCAAAAGGGAAGTCTTAGTGTGTTGCTTGAGTGTTCTTCTAATGTCTTGTTATTGAGTGGTGGCTTGTTCTCCCGAGGTAAGTAAGCCGAAAGGGGTAGTCTTGAGGATCATTTTGGTGTGTATTAAAGGAGGTGTATGTGCATTTCCCTCATGTCTTACCTTTGTGAGTCATAGGATGACCTAAGTTAGGAAAACTCCTATGTAAATGATTTCACTTCCACTCTGATTGGCCTTGGGAGTTCACTACTTTGGAATAGGTTTAGTTCACTGTAATGTTAAAAAGAGTTCACTGTGATTTGGAGAAGCTTACTGTAAGTTGGTCCTTTTTGTTAAAAATAGAAATTCTTCTCTAAGTGTTAAATGATGATTATTATGTTGTTTTACTTTTATATTCTTGAGTGTTTTACTTAATTGGCATGAAAATGTATTTATACTAAAAATGTCCCTTTTTGCATGTTTTTGCATATGTCATACTTAGTACAATATTTGTACTAACCCCATACTTTTCTATACTCTATAAGTATAGGTTGGAGGCTTTTGAAGATTTGAAGGCGACGCTTGGGACATCTACTCTGTCAAGATTTGGTATGTCCTCATATATTCGAGGACATAGTCTATGCTTCGAGTTTTGTTATTAAGACTTATTATGTATTTTTGTTTCAATGTAAAGGGTTTTATCCCTAAGATATTATGTCATGTCTTTAGGTTGGCTTGTGACAATGAGATTCACTAAGTATTTATGAAAGACTTTCTTTTTGTTAAATGTCGTGAAAAGTTTTAAATTCTGCACTACTTTTCATGTCTTATGTAATGAAAGATACTTAAAGGGCTTGTACAAGACCCCAAACGGTCAAGTACGCCGAGTCATGACACAAGGGTCTGCCCTACCTTCTAGGGGGTACTTTCGGGTCATGACATACCTTGTATCAAAGCATAAGATTATGGCAAATAGTTTAGGGTCTAAAAGTCTCACAAACCACGTCTAGTAGTATCTTGGTCATTGGTGTGAGTCGCAACACATCTATGGACAAGAGGCTATAAGATGATAGAAGTTTCACTTTCTTCTCTATTCTAATGTAGTGCCTTATTGTTGAGCTATATAAGGTGTCTTTTCTCAACCTCTTCTCTTTTTGTTTATAGGACATGAATACGAGGAGATCAACCGCTATAACGGAGGAGGGAGGTGTAGCTAATGATAGGATCTTTCCGCGTGTTGACCAAGTTCCTATTGTTGTCCTAGAGTAAGAGAATGAGGAGGTTCACCTTCAAGAACCTCAAGTTTCACCAGAACCTTAAGAGCCTCAAGTGCCTCAAATGCTCCCTATTCTTCAAGCTCCTTTTGTTGAAGGACATATGACTAATGCGGAGTTGTGGTCTTTCCTAATGAATTTGACCCAACTCATGATGGCTCAAGCTCATGTCGTCAATAATCACTTTGTTGCCCAAGCTAATGAAGGAGTTGGACCTCAACCTAATGCTAGCACTCCCGCTTCTAGAATTCTGGATTTCATGAGGATGAACCCTCCCACTTTTCATGGCACTAAGGTGGATGAAGATACACAAGGTTTCATAGATGAGGTGTTCAAAGTGGTAGATTCTATGGGTGTGACCCCTAGGGAGAAAGCGGAGTTAGCCGCTTACCAACTCAAGAAGGTGGCTCAAGTGTGGTTTGAGCAATAAGAGGGGTGAGATACCCTTAGAAAAAGGTCCAGTTGATTGGGAGGAATTCAAAAAGGATTTTCTAGATAGGTTATTTCCCTTAGAGTGGAGGGAGAAGAATATGGTCGAATTCATGAACCTTCGTCAAGGGGGGATGAGTGTGCAAGAGTACTCTCTCAAATTCACCAAACTCTCTAAGTATGCCTCAACCATGGTAGGCAACCCTAGGGATACGATGAACAAATTTGTGATGGGAGTGTCTAGCCTAGTGGAGAAAGAGTGTCATACGACAGTGCTTCTTAATAACATGGATATTTCTAGGCTTATGTGTATGCACAAACAAATTGAGGAATCAAAATTAGGGAGATAGCAAGAGGGTAAGAGGCCTAGGTCGGATGATTCTAGTCACCAAAAACCTAAGAAGAGGTTCTATCACCAAGATTCTTCCATGGGAAACAAGGATGGGCCCCCAATCCAACATCCCCAAGGTGGTGGCCACACTTTTGAGAGGACTAGGTGTGCATCTTGTGGAAAGCAACATATGGGTAGGTGTTTTGCCGGTACGGATGGTTGTTTTAGTTGTGGTAAGAAGGTCCACAAGATGAGGTACTTCCCTAGCATCAAAGCGAGAGGGAAAGAGGTCAATCAAGCTTCCCTAGATCCTAATGGTCCAAAGAAGAACCCTTCCTATGGGATGGGAGCTAGGAAGGATAAACTAATCCGGAGTTGATAGTCCTGGTAAGTCTTAACTCTATATGATTGATGTTTATATGTTATGAGATGAGTTTATATGGTTTTATACTTCATATGATCATGCCGTTTTGATGAATTGCTCAAAGAATGAATTTTTGAAATTTTGACATGCTTAACAGTGATACAGTGAATGCTCACTGTAAAGTTTCTCATTTTTGAAGAAAATTGTTTGTGGCTTGAATTGTAGTCCTAATATGTGCAAAAGTGTTGTATATGAGCATGTTTAATATTGGAGAAGGTAGTTCCTCCATAAAAGAAGAACAAAAATGAATTTTGAGTTTGTGAAGTTTGGCAAAAAGTTGCCTATGTTGCAAGTGTGTGAAAGTGTGAATTGGTGCTCCTTGTTAGTTTATGCTTAGACTATGAGTGTAATGATCATGATCTTAATGTTTTATGTGTTTCTAATGGAGACTTTGATGGTCTTAAAGTTTTAGTGTCATTCGAGGTAGAATGTTTTTCCAAGTGGGGGAGAAAGTAACGCCCTAAAACGAACTAAGTTAAACTAGAGCTTCGTGATTGTTTCTTGAGTTAATTTTAAGTTAAAATGATTTATATTAGTGTCCTTAGGCAGTGTATTAAGTTTGGTTAAGTTTGGAGTTCAAACGTCCAAGAACGTCCATGGCGTTCGCAAAGTGTGCCTTAGAGAGTGTTCATGTGTCTTGATGTGTTTGAGTGAGTTTTACGTGTTTGTTTTGCTTGAAATTGATGTGGTATGTTCCTAGGAACTAGAAGAATATGTTTAGGGGTTTAACTTCTGGGTACAACTGCATCTAGGACCCACGAGGGTCCCTAGAAAGGACCCCAACTCAAAAACCAAAACTACCAAAACAGTGTCCATCGACGAGCCAGTCGACGGCTCGTCAACCTGGTACGTCGTTTGGACATGAATTCCTAAAGGCCTGGGAGTTGCATACCCAAACCACAAGCCCTCATCAACGGGCTGTCGAAGCATCGACGGTCCGTCATTGAGAGGCGTCGATGGGGGGCCTACAAAAGTCGTCTCTTCTGCTGTCAGCTTAGGGTGTTTTGTGTAAATTCACCCTAAGTCTTTTAGGACCCAAGGATGATATTTTTAGGGTTTCTAAGTTATATTAGATTAGTTTTAAGTCCTAGACCTAGATAAGACCCCTCACTTCAAATATTCAAACTCACTCTCTAAAGATAAACTCTCTCAAGTCACCATTGGAGCTAGGACTCAAGGTAGAACTAGGAGGGTTAACTGGTTGGACGTGTTTATTCATCAAAATCATTGGTTTTTCTTATATTTGAGGTATGGTATCCATCCTTGAACCCTCTTCCATTCAAGGAGTCCCTTCAAAAAGATTTCAAAAAGGGTTTTCAAATTTTAGTTTCTTCTCTCTTTGATTCTAAGCATGGATCTTCATGTAAAAGTGTTTTAATGATTCGAATATGTTTATTCTAGTATTAATTGATGAATTTAATGTCAAAACCCTAATGAATTTAAGTTTATGCGTATTTCCAACTTCTAGCTTAAGAAAAGGGTTAAATGAATATGATTGTGTAGTGTTTGAACCTTGGTTTCCTTATGTTGCTATTATGGTTTAGCTACTGCCGTAACGGCCATATTATGATGAAATATTGAAGGATTGATTATAGGTTGTTAAAGCTTGATTAAATGTAGAGTTGGTTTTATGGAATAGTTCTTATTATAAATTGCACTTGAATGGTATGGTTCACCTTCTTGGTGGCGGTGTTTACTTGTTGTATTTGGATATAGTTGGTATGTATTGTGAGTGTTGATTGAAGGCCTAATATGTGAAATTAAATGATAATGAAGATGTTTCTTGTAATGTGCATTATGAAGTTAGAATTGCATGTTTTGCTTAGTTTATGCCTAAATCAAGTAATGTATATGTTGAGCATGTTTCCGTGTGTATTGTGATGAATAAGGGTCTAAACATGCATAGAATAGAATGAAACTGAAATGATGATTATGTTAAAGGTGTGCTCACATGTACACACACTCACACTTGAATAAATGAATGAAGCTAAGTTAAGTCAAAAGGGGAGTTTTGGGGTGAACACTCTTCGTGAGTTGAGATGAAGTGTTTAATAGCAACCTCACTACATCCTAAGAGCTTTCTAAGATAGGTCGGATGATGAATTTTCTTCGCGAGTTGAGATGTGGTGTTCACTAGTTATCCTTAAGCTATAGTATATAATTTTTAGAATCCGCGGGGAGTTCTGTCTAGCACCGAGAGGATATGAAGAAGAGGTGGTTACACTTCGTGAGTTAAGATTTGTATTCCAATGTACCCCTTGAGATGAATACTCCTCGTTAGTAGAGAATGAGTTACTTAGTAGCAATCTCCTTATCCCTTAGCTATGTGCCCGCATAGGTGTAGCTATTGGGAAAGCCATGTAAAAGCTAAGAGAATGACCTTACTCTAGGAAAGTGAGGATCTCTCATCCAATAGAGGTTAACGTCGGGATTTCATGTCTAGCTCTCACGGTCTATGTCGGTTAAGCTAAACACCACAAAAGTAAAGGAAGTTTTAATCTTTCTAAAAGAATGTACTACTTAGGGTAGGTAGTGCAATGAGACGCTATTTATCCATTACACTAGGTAGGCATTCCGAAAGGGGAGTCTTGGTTAGCTTTATATGAATTAAATGAACTAAGTCTCCTAAAAGAACGTACTACTTAGCGTAGATAGTGTAATGGGACACTATCTATACATTGCACTAAGTAGACCTTCTGAAAGGGGAGTCTTTGTGCCAAGCCTTTTAAAAGAGTGCACTACTTTGGGTAGGTGGTGGTATAGAACGCCATTGTAGCACCCTAAAATAAAGTAAGGTGAACTGGAGATTCGTGGTTGTTTCTTGATTTAATTTTAAGTTAAAATGAGTTTATTGATGTTTTTAGGCAGTGTGTGAAGTTTGGTTAAGTTTTGAGGTCAAACGTCTGAGAACGTCCATGACTTTCACAAAGTCTGCCTTAGAGAGTGCTTGTGTGTCTTGGTGTGTTTGAGTGAGTTTTACGTGCTCGTTTTAATTGAAATTGATGGGGATGTTCCTAAGAACTAGATGACTATGTTTAGGGGATTAAAGTCTGGGCACGACGCCACCTAGGACCCACAAGGGGCCCTAGAGAAGGGCCCATGACTTTAGATCAAAATTGCCTGGTAGTGTCCACCAGCATGACTAGTCGACGGCCACTCGACCAATGGATGGCTTGTTGACTTGGTCTGTCGATCAAACCTGCAGGTGTGGAGTGTTTCAGACCCAACCAACGACCCCCCATCGACGGGGCATGGGTTGACAAATGGTCCGTCTATTAGGACTCGTTGGTGCTGCCTGTAAAAAGTTGTTGAAGGCTGCCTTGGCTTGGGGTGTTTGGTAAATTCACCCAACTCTTTTAAGGACCTTGGACATTTATTTAGGGTAATTTAGGTATATTAAAGTATTTCAAACCCTAAGACCTAATTTTAGGCCTCATTTCCTAAAATCGAAATCCCCTCTCCCTTAGAAATCTCTCTCAAGTCTCCTTGGAAGTTAGAAGTCAAGAAGAGCTAAGAGGGCTGTTGGTGGTCATTTATTCATCAAAAATCATTGGGGTTTCTTCAATGTGAGGTATGGTATACATCCTTGAACTATCTTCCATTCAAGGAGCCCCTTTCCAAAAGATTTCAAAAAGGGTTTTTAACCATAACTCCTTCTATCTTTGACTCTAAGTATGGGATATTGCATGAAAATATTTCTATTGATTCAAATATGATATTTCTAGTGTTAGTTGATGATTTTAATGCAAAAACTTCAATGCAAACATGTTAAAGCTTTTTATAAAATTTTGGCTTAAGAAATGGGTGAAATGAGCATGAATTGTTAGTCTTTGATCTGTGGTTTCTTATGATTGGTATTGTTGTTTAGCTACTGCCCTAAGGGCTATATTATGATGAAATGTTTAGTAAAATTGTAAATAGGTGTGAAGGCTTTGAAAGAATGGTAAGTTGGTTTCATTGTAAACTATCTTTATGAATTTCTCTTGAGTGGTATTGTCTACCTTCTAGGTGGTGGTGTTTACTTGATGAATTTGATTATACTTAGTATAGATTGTAAGTGTGTCTTTGAAGGCCTAATATGTGAAATGAATTGATACTGAACTTGTATTGTGTATTATGAAGCTTGAATTGCATGTTTTGCTTAGATTATGCCTAAATGAAGAAATGTATATATGTGAAGCATATAAAATGTATGATGTGAAAAAAGAAGGTCTAAGCATGTGTAGAATGACATGTAAATGAAATGATTCTTATGTGCAAGGAGTGCTCACATGTACACACACACTCACACATGAATGAATGAGTGAATGAAGCTAAGTTAAGTCAAAAGGGGAGTTTGGGGTGAACATTCGGGTGAACATTCTTTGTGAGTTGAGATGAAGTGTTTAGTAGCAACCCACTACATCCTAAGAGCTTCCTAAGATAAGTTGGAGGATGAATGCCCTTCGTGAGTTGAGATGTGGTGTTCACTAGTTATCTTAACCTATAGTGTATAATGTTGAGAATCTGTGGGAAGTTATTCCTAGCACCGAGAGGATATGAAGAAGAGGTGGTTGCGCTTCGTGAGTTGAGATGTTGTATTCAAATGTACCTCTTGAGATAAATACTCCTCGTTGGTAGAGAATGATTTACTTAGTAGCAATCTCCTTATCCCTTAAATATGCGCCCGCGTAGGTGTAGCTATTGGAAAAGCCATGTAAAAGCTAAGACAACGACCTTAGTCTAGGCAAGTGGATCCCTCATCCGGAAGGGGTTAATATCGGGATTCTATGTCTACCTCTCATGTTTTATGTCGGTTAAGCTAACCTTCCATAAAAGTAATTAAAATGCTAAGTCTCCTAGAAGAGTGTACTACTTAGTGTAGGTAGTGTAATGGGACACTATTTATCCATTGCACTAGGTAGCCATTCCGAAAGGGGAGTCTTGGTGAGCCTTATGTGAATTGAATGAACTAAGTCTCCCAAAAGAACTTACTACTTAGGGTAGGTAGTGGAATGGGACGCTATTTATCCATTGCACTAAGTAGACCTTCCGAAAGGGGAATCTTGGTGCCAGGCATTCTAAAAGAGTGTTCTACTTAGGGTAGGTGGTGGTATGGGACGCTATCTACTCATTGCACTAAGTAGGCATTCCAAAAGGCAAGTCTTGGTGTGTTGTTTGGGTGTTCTTCTAATGTCTTGTCATTGAGTGGGGGCTTGTTCTCCCGAGTTGAGTAAGCCGAAAAGGGGTAGCCTTGAGGATCACTTTGGTGTGTATTGAATGAGGCATATGCGTACTTCCTTCATGTCTTACCTTGGTTAGTCTTAGGATAATCCTTAGTTAGGGAAACTCCTACGGAAATGAATTCACTTCCTGTTTGGTTGGCCTTGGAAGTTCACTCCTTAGAATAGGATTAGTTCACTTTAATGTCCAAAATGAGTTCACTGTAACATTTTGAATGCTTACTGTAAAGTGGCTTCTTTTGCTAGAATTATGGAAATTCTTCTCTAAGTGTTTAATGATGATTCTTATTTTGTTTTACTTGTATATTCATGAATGTAATATTTAATTGGCATGAAAATATGTTTTTACTAAAATGTCCCTTTTTGCGCTTTTTTGCATATGTCATACTTAGTACATTATTTTGTACTAACCCCATACTTTTCTATACTCTATAAGTATAGGTTTTGGAAGCAAGGTTGAAGTCTAGAAGGCAAAGCTTGGGAAAGTTCCTCTCGAGACAAAGTGTGTCCTCATATATCCGTGGGCATAATTCTTATCTTCTTAGTTTCCTTATATTAAGACTTATTATGTATTTCTTTAAATGTAAAGGGTCGTGTCCCTAAGTTATTTATGTTGTGTTTTTAAGTTTTGCTTGTGAGGATGATATTTTCTAAGTATTTATAAAGAACTCCTTTCTTATATTAATTGTCGTGAAAAGTTTTAATTCCGCACTAATTTTCAGTCTTATGTAATGAACGATAGTTAAAGGGCTTGTACAAGAACCAGTCATGACCCAAGGGTTCTCCCTAACTTCTAGGGGTTAATTTTTGGGTCGTGACAGAGTTGGTATCAGAGCATAAGGTTATGGGAAATAGTCAAGGGTCTAAAAGTCTCACAAGCCACGTCTAGTAGAGTCTTGGTCATTGGTGTGAGTCGCGGCACATCCATGGACAAGAGGCTATAGGACGATAGAGTTTCACTTTCTTCATTACTCTTGAATCGTACCATCGAACTTAACTCCATAAGGTCTCTCTCTCTCTCTCTTATGTTCCCTTGTCCGGTGATCTTCTAGGTGTGGTTGCTTGGGATGGGAGATATTTCTATGTTTGAGGGAGAGAAAAGGTTAGTTTTTATGATATGATGGTTTTGTGGATAGAAGAGTAGATATGAAGGTAAGTTTTGAAAATTGTGATGTGATGCCATTTATGGCTAGGTGTGATTTATGAGATTGAAAATGTTATGATGAGAAACTTTATGCTGATGTAGTTCTAATCATGGTAAGAGTTAGAATGATTGCATGAAGTGCCCTTGAGAGCAAATGAGTTACCTTGTGTTATATTCAATGATGGTAGGAATGCTTTAAGGTGTAAATTGAGTAATGTTGAGAGAACGTGGAGATTTTGTAGAAGTTGAGGGCAACATTCTTGTGTGACTAATGTTTAATAGTTGTTCTTGTCATTGGGTTGAAGTTCTTGTGTAGGTTTACTTTAATGAGTAAAGTGGTATGAATACCTAGTAAGGGAGTTTTGTTCCATGAGATTGAGTTAAGTGGTTCCTAAGAGTTGAATGAGGTTGTGTTTAAGGGAGCTTGTCTAAGCTTGAATCCTAAGAGGAAATCCTTACGCTTAACTTGTAAGGTTGATGTTTAATCTTGATGTGCATGAGTTAAGGGTAGTATGAGCTCCTATCTTGTGAAAAGCATAGTGGTACTTTGAAGTATGAGACTTTGAAGATGGTTATAACCTAAATGGGGGAGAATGAGTTGAGTAGAAAAGGTGGTTTTGAGTATGAAGTGAATGGATGAGTTATCTTATATTTTGTATGAAGGAAGGTGTCTTAAGGTCTAATGTTAAGGGATCAAATTAAAGCTAAGTTTTGCATAATGAATGTTAAATAGAATTGCATGTAATGTACTTAGTCCAAGAGAAGCCTCAAGGGTCACTAAGTGGGAGTGGTAGTATGGGATGCTACTCTCACATTGCACTTAGTTAAACTTACCAAGTCTCTTTGGAGTAAGTTAGTATGGTCTTGTCTCTCATATTGTCATGCCTTCTTGTGAAAGTTGCTTGAAAGGTGCATTATGGAAATTTTAAAGAAAGTGACAGTGAAATTTTGAGTTCACAGTAAAGAAGTCTCAATTTTGAGGAAAATTGCATTTTTCATGAATTATGGTTTCAATTTGTTTAGAAATGATGTCTATGAGCATTTTAATATTGGAGAAGGTAGTTCATCCATAAGTGAAAAAATGAAACTGAGAGTTGAATTTGTGAAGTTTTGCAAAGTTGCCTGTGTACAGTGATGCTCATTGTGAAAATTCTCATTTTTGAAGAAAATTGCCTTGTCATGAATTGTGGCTCTTATGTGTAAAAGTGTTGTATATGATAATGTTTAATGTTGGAGAAGGTAGTTCCTCCACAAGTGAAGGATAAGAGAAGATTTTGAAATGTGGAAGTTGTTACAAAGTGCTTGCGTTACAAAGTGTTTAAAAGTGTAAAAGTGTGCTCCTTGTTAGTTGATGCTTTGATTATGAATGTTTTGATAATGATTTTTAATGTGTTATGTGATTCTATTTGAGTCCTTGATGGTCTTAAAGTTTTAGTGTCATTCGAGGACGAATGTTATTCCAAGTGGGGGAGAATGTGACATCCTAAAATGAAATAAGGTGAACTAGAGCTTCACAGTTGTTTCTTGAGTTAATTTTAATTTAAAATGAGTTATATTAATATTCTTAGGCAGTGTGTGAAGTTTTGGTTAAGTTTGGAGGTCAAACTTCCGAGAACGTCCATGACGTTCGCAAAGTGTGCCTTAGAGAGTGCTTGTGTGTCTTGGTGTGTTTGAGTGAGTTTTACATGCTCGTTTTAATTGAAATTGATATGAGATGTTACTTAGACCTAGAAACTATGTTTAGGGGTTTAACGCCTGGGCACGACCCCACCTAGGACCCACAAGGGGCCCCAGAGAAGGGCCCAAGACCTTAGTCCAAAACTGCCTGGTAGTGTCCACCAACATGACCAGTCGACGGCCAATCGACCAATGGATGGCTTGTTGACTTGGTCCGTCGATCGAACCTGCAGGTATGCAGGTGTGGAGTGTTTCAGACCCAACCAACGACCCCCCATCGACGGGGCATGGGTTGACAAATGGTCCGTCTGTTAGGACTCGTTGGTGCTACCTGTAAAGAGTTGTTAAAGGATGCCTTGGCTTGGGGTGTTTGGTATATTCACCCCAAGTCTTTTAAAGACCTTGGACATTTATTTTTGGGTTATTTATGTATATTAATGTATTTCAAACCTAAGACCTAATTTTAGACTTTATTTCCTAAAACCCAAAACCCCTCTCCCTTAGAAATTTCTCTCAAGTCTCCTTGGAAGTTAGAAGTCAAGAAGAGCTAGGAGGGCTGTTGGTGGTCGTTTCTTCATCAATACTCATTGGGGTTTCTTCAATGTGAAGTATGGTATCCATCCTTGAACTCTTTTCCATTCAAGGAGCCCCTTTCCAAAAGATTTCAAAAGGGATTTTTAACCATAACTTCTTCTATCTTTGACTCTAAGGATGGGTCTTGCATGAAAATATTTTTAATGATTCAAATATGATGTTTTCTAATGTTAGTTGATTATTTGAATGCAAAAACTTCAACGGAAACATGTTAAAGCTTTTTATCAAATTTTGTCTTAAGAAATGGGTGAAATGAGCATGAATTGTTAGTCTTTGAGCTTTGGTTTCTTATGGTTGGCATTGTTTTTTAGATACTGCCCTAAGGGCTATATTATGATGAAATGTTGAGTAAAAATGTAAATAGGTGTGAAGGCTTTGGAAGAATGGAAAGTTCGTTTCAATGTTAACTCTCTTTATAAATTTTTCTTGAGTGGTATGGTCCACCTTTTTGGTGAAGGTATTTACTTGATGAATTTGATTATACTTAGTATAGATTGTAAGTGTGGCTTTGAAGGCCTAATATGTGAAATGAATTGATATTGAACTTGTATTGTGTATTATGAAGCTTGAGTTGCATGTTTTGCTTAGATTATGCCTAAATGAAGAAATGTATCTATGTGAAGCATATAAAATGTGTGGTGTGACAAAAAAAGGTCTAAGCATGTGTAGAATGACATGTAAATGAAATGATGCTTATGTGCAAGGTGTGCTCACATGTACACACCCACTCACACTTGAATGAATGAATGAAGCTAATTTAAGTCAAAAAAAGGGAGTTTTGAGGTGAACACTCTCTGTGACTTAAGATGAAGTGTTTAGTAGCAACCCCACTACATCCTAAGAGCTTTCTAAGATAGGTTGGAGGACGAATGCCCTTCGTGAGTTGAGAGTTAGTGTTCACTAGTTATCCTTAACCTATAGTTTTTAATGTTGAGAATCCGTGGAAAGTTACTCCTAGCAACGAGAGGATATGAAGAAGAGGTGGTTACACTTTGTGAATTGAGATGTTATATTCCAATGTACCTCTTGAGATGAGTACTCCTCGTTAGTAGAGAATGAGTTACTTAGTAGCATCCTCATCCCTTAACTATGCGCCCGCATAGGTGTAGCTATTGGACAAGCCATGTAAAAGATAAGAGAACGACCTTACTCTAGGCAAGTGAGGATCTCTCATACGATAGGGGTTAATATCGGGATCCCATGTTTAGCTCTCATGGTCTATGTGGGTTAAGCTAAGTTCCCACAAAAGTAATGAAAATGTTAAGTCTCCTAAAAGAGAGTACTACTTAGGGTAGGTAGTGGAATGAGACATTATTTGTCCATTGCACTAGGTAGCCATTCCGAAAGGGGAGTCTTGTTGAGCCTTGTGTGAATTGAATTAACTAAGTCTCCTAAAAGAACGTA
This sequence comes from Solanum pennellii, assembly GCF_001406875.1. Classification (NCBI taxonomy): domain Eukaryota; kingdom Viridiplantae; phylum Streptophyta; class Magnoliopsida; order Solanales; family Solanaceae; genus Solanum; species Solanum pennellii. Next base: position 28,792,410 of record NC_028645.1, read on the forward strand.
CTACTTAGGGTAATTAGTGGAATGTGACGCTATACATCCATTGCAATAAGTAGACCTTCCAAAAGGGGAGTCTTGGCGCCAAGACTTCTAAAAGAGTGTCCTACTTAGGGTAGGTAGTGGTATGGGACGCCATCTACTCATTACACTAAGTAGGAATTCCGAAAGGGAAGTCTTGGTGGTTTGTTTGGGTGTTCTTCTAATATCTTGTCATTGAGCGGGGGCTTGTTATCCAGAGGTGAGTAAGCCGAAAAGGGGTAGTCTTGAGGATCGCTTTGGTGTGTATTGAAGGAGGCATATGCGTACTTCCTTCATGTCTGACCTTGCTGAGTCTTAGGATAATCCTTAGTAGGGAAACTCCTACAGAAATGAGTTAACTTCCTCTTTGCTTGGCCTTGGAGTTCACTCCTTAGAAATAGGATTAGTTCATTGTAATGTCCAAAATGAGTTCATTGTAACATTTTGAAAGTTTACTGTAAAGTGGCTTCTTTTGCCAAAATTATGGAAATTCTTCTCGAAGTGTTAAGTGATGATTCTTATGATGTTTTACTTCTATATTCATGAATCTTTTACTTAATTGGCATGACAATGTTTTTTTTACTAAAATGTCCCTTTTTGTGGGTTTTTGCATATGTCATACTTAGTACATTATTTTGTACTAACCCCATACTTTTCTATACTCTATAAGTATAGTTTTTGGAAGGAAGGTTGAAGTCAAGAAGGCAAAGCTTTGGAAAGTTCCTCTAAAGACAAAGTGTGTCCTCATATATCTGAGGGCATATTTCCTATCTTCTTAGTTTCCTTGTGTTAAGACTTATTATGTATTTCTTTAAATGTAAAGGGTCGTATCCCTAAGTTATTTATGTCGTATCTTTACGTTTGGCTTGTGATGATGATATTTTCTAAGTATTTATAAAATAATTCCTTTTTATATTAATTATCGTGAAAAGTTTTAATTTCGTACTACTTTTCGTGTCTTATGTAATGAACGATAGTTAAAGGGATTGTACAAGACCCCAAAGGGTCAAGTACGCCGGGTCATGACCCAAGGGTTTTCCCTCACTTCTAGGAGGTACTTTCAGGTCGTGACAGTCATCTACTCATTGCACTATGTAGGCATTCCAAAAGGGAAATCTTGGTGTGTTGCTTGAGTGTTCTTCTAATGTCTTGTTATTGAGTGGTGGCTTGTTCTCCCGAGGTGAGTAAGCCGAAAGGGATAGTCTTGATGATCGCTTTGGTGTGTATTGAAGGAGGTGTATGTGCATTTCCTTCATGTCTTACCTTGGCGAGTCTTAGTATGACCTCAGTTAGGGAAACTCCTATGGAAATGAGTTCACTTCCTCTTTGATTGGCCCTTGGAGTTCACTACTTTGGAATATGTTTACTTCACTGTAATGTTAAAAAGAGTTCACTGTGATTTGGAGAAGCTTACTATAAGTTGGTCCTTTTTGTTAAAATTATGAAAATTCTTCTCTAAGTGTTAAATAATGATTATAATGTTGTTTCACTTCTATATTATTGAGTGTTTTACTTACTTGGCATGAAAATGTATTTATACTAAAAATGTCCCTTTTTGCATGTTTTTGCATATGTCATACTTAGTACATTATTTGTACTAATCCCATACTTTTCTATGCTCTACAAGTATAGGTTGGAGGTTTTTAATGATTTGAAGGCGAAGCTTGGGAAATCTACTCTCTCAAGATTCGGTATGTCCTCATATACTCGAGGACATAGTCTATGCTTATAATTTTGTTATTAAGACTTAGTATGTATTTTTCTTTCAATGAAAAGGGCCGTGTCCTTAAGATATTATGTCGTGTCTTTAAGTTGGCTTGTGACGATAAGATTCTCTAAGTATTTATGAAAGACTTTCTTTTTATTGAATTTCGTGAAAAGTTTTGAATTCCGCACTACTTATCATTTTTCTTATGCAATGAATGATAGTTAAAGGGCTTGTACAAGACCCCAAAGGGTCAAGTACGCCGGGTCATAACCCAAGGGTCCTCCCTAACTTCTAGGGGGTACTTTCGGGTTGTGACATTAAGCCTTTAATACACTAGCTCATAAAGAAGGATTTAGGATCTTGCTCCTTCATACATCATATTGCTCAAGGGATTCTATTATGAGAATGTCCTTTCATCATAGACCCTAATTCATGTGAGAATGTCCTTTTACATGTTCATACAATCATATATCATGTGTGTATGCATACAATGTGAGATCTACCTTCACATAAACACCTCTAGTCACATATGTTCATAACTTCATCAAAATGATGCATAGGAGAACTATCCTTTCCTTAGTCATCATGAATATATCCTATTCATAGATATAATGAAGTGTGTGTGTGTACATTGGTCAACATAATTAAATAATGGCTTAACACCTAACGTTGAGGAAGCCACCCGCTAAAGATCACAACACATGTACAACCTTTCCTCAAGTCTTAAGTCCTACACACATATAGAGTATTAAGGGCTATAGACTACACACACTCACATTATATCATAGGAGATAAGATCATATTCATTATTAGAATACTCCACACATTCATATAGGGTTTATATAGGTAAGGGTCATGCTATAAGAGTATTTATCATCATTAGCCATATTAGACCACTCCTAACACTAACATGATCATCACCTATACACAACATCATCCACACACCTAAATCATGCAACTAGTGTGGAAGACTATTCACATACTTCACATAATATCAATTTACTTAGAACATGATATTAGAATCAAGAATAAATCCTTCAACTTCCTAACATGGAAATCATCATATTAATTCATATTTTATCTAATGCCATCAAGGCCAAGATCATGACACATATACATGTACAAGAATGTAAACACCACCGTCATAAGTGGACCAAACCAAACAATGCCCTTCAAGGAAAATTCAATATACATTCTAAGCTAAATAAGAAAAAATAGATCAACTTACCAAATCTCCAAGCTAATGATCGTCTTGATCAATTCTCCAGAATTCATAATTAATTGATCTAGATAATACTAGGATGAATCAATATACAATAATATAATAATAATTGAATCACAATCTAGACAAGATCACAAGATAGATCATGGGTTCTTCATGGAATTGGATTGGAAATCATGTTAAACCCATAGATTTATCACATGTTCAACATTAGAATGCTTTTGAAATCACTTTAACAAAGAACCCATGGCTAGATTGAACAATAGGATTTTTGACTTAGAATCATGTTTGAAAAATCTTTAAAAGGATTCCATAGATGAATGGTTATATATGGATGAAGGATTAAAATACCTTCTACATTATATAACCAACGAAATTCTGCGGATAAAGCTCCATGAATCCACCTCCATATCTTGTTCTTGATCTTGGTCTTCAATGGGGTTTTGGGGTTTTGGGAGAGTTTGATTTGAGAGGGAAGATTAGATTTGAGGAATGAGTTTTAAATTAGAGTTAAGGATTATATACTAACTTAAAACACCTAAATACACCTAAATTAACCGGCTATAGTTTAATTAAGACATGAGGTGAATTTTCCAATTCACCTTTAGCATGGCAGCGTCTTAGACATATTGCAGGTGCAACCTACGGAGGGCAAGGAAAGGGTCGTCGATTGACTAACGCGCCGTCTTGCTACTCCGTCGATGGTGACTGAGGCTCCTTTCTTGGGAAATGAGCTCACACGCCTAAGTGTGTATCAATGCCCCCAATCGATGGGGCATCGATGAAGGCACGATCCATCGTTTTCCAGGCGTCGTTTGGACACTACCTAGGCAGTCCATTACCAGCTTTTGGGTCCTCCTCAAGGACCCTTTGGGTGGTTCTTAGGGAGTCATCTGCCGACATTTCGAACCTTAAACATCCATATACGAGTCAGGATCCTCCCCTATAAATTCAGGCCCCAAACAACACTTAAAACATACAAAGGCATACTAGAACACATTAGTACGTCTAAAGACTAACTTTCGAACATCTCGGATGTTCTTGGACACTTGACCTCCAAAGCACTTAAAATCAATCATACACACTGTAAAACACTTAATTAACAATATTAATAACCTTTTATGCACATGTGAGGCTCTATACACCTTAGTTCATTTTGAGGGTCTTGACATCAAGAATGACCAAAGAGAGGTACTTAACTTTGGTAATAGTATGGGATGCTACCTTAGCCTTGCACAAGTATACTTGGAGGTGGCTTGTGAAGTAGTTCATTTGAGTAAGAAGTATAATGAGTTAGGTGTGTACTCTTATATGCTTTATTATGCTTTTTATGCTTATAATATTCATGTTATGCTTATGCCTTTTATCTCTCATGATTATGTCTATTGTTGACTAACCCTTTGAGATATCTTATATTCCGTATGATAGTCTCCATACTTGATACATTATGTACTAATGCATATTTTGCCTACATTCTAATCCAATGTAGGGTCTTCAGGAGATTGAGTTTCTTGAAGGGTAGAGTTCCCAAGGCTTGTCAAGAAGTGAAGAGTGGTGAGTCCTCATAGCATCTGAGGACACCAACCCTATGTTGTCTTTTATGTTCTTTTCTATGTAGACTTTTGTGGGTTGTGTCCGAAGACATTGTTATTCATGTTGTCATAGATGGTTTTTGAGACATACGTTAGAAAGACTTCCATTTTATGAAATGAATTTGGCATTATGTTTTTGAGAAAAATTTTAAAATTTCGTGCTACTTTTCATAAATGTAATGAATGATGTCGAAGGGCTTGTACAAGACCTCCGAGAGGTCAAGTACGCCGTGTTGCTTCTGAGGGGTGCTCCCCAGTCATGACAACTAAGGTGGGATTCAATGATATGCCAAACGTGAGGCAGATTCAAATGAGCTCATTGAGTGAGGTTGAAACATCTAAAGCCTAGAGCAAGAGAAGGTGATCTGAAGTACGATTGATGATTCATTGAATGAGCTCAGCGAGCCCGACTAATACCGTCGAGTGAGACACATATTGGGTTTTTGGGATGAATTTTGAGAAACTATCAATAGCCCATAGGAGAAAGAAAAAGAGAGTTTGAAAATTAGGAAAATAATTCTTCCTTTGAGAATATAGTTTTAGTTTTTAGAGGAACGTTTTTACCTTGTGAAGAACACTTTTAGCTTTTGGGTTTTATCAATTTTTCTCTTGCATTTGACAAATTGAAGTTGAATCCAATGCGTATTTACTTATAATTCCCTAATTTCATATTACCGATGACTACTTAATGGAAGGTATAATTTCTTTACATTTTGTGATAGATGGCTAAAACCCCAAGGCATAAAGGTGCAATTATAGGGTTGGGTGTTGATATAATGTAGTGGGTATTGTGTTGTGCTCTATCATACTGTTGTTCATACATGAATTAGTGTTAATTAACATCGAGTTAATTTATCGATTAAAGTTGTGAACTTAACTCCTACTTTTGATCTCCGATTATCGAAGTGAGAAATAGTCTAATACTAGCAATTTAGGTTTTATGTCTGTAACTTCCTTGAAAATAGAGGCTATGAGTGAGATATATTTTCCCCATCTCTGTATCGAAAGAGAGAATAGAGTAAGGTATTGAGTTATTTATCTTGGTATATAGATGAGACCAAAAGGAGATTCTATGCAAGGACTCTATGAGATCGAAAGAAGATTAGTATCGTTGAAGATGACCTAGTCTATTCATGAATGTTCATCACTATAGAACATCAAATTACCCCTATGTATCATTGATTTCCAATCCCTGCACCTCTAGATTGCTTTTTAATTCTTGTAATTCCTGTAATTTTAGTTTAATTGTGACAATTGATAAATACTTTTTTTATTAAATTGGTGTAATCATCCATTCCACTTGTTTTTACTGTTACAAATGGATGATTTTACAGCAACACTCTACTATATACCATTTCCTGTGGAATTTGACCCCGACTCCTCATTTTTTTTTATCAATTACGACGGTTGATCCTTTTAATTGATTTGAAGGAGGACATTTGAGTGTTATCAATAATGGTGTATCAAATTATACAAACAATTATGTAATGTATGTATATTTATTTGACCATCATTCATTCTCACCTTAATAAATAAAAATAAATGAATAAAACGATGTAAATATCCATTTTCCCACAATAAACTGAAACTATTATAAAAAGAAAAATATTTTTTTTAAAAAAAACATAAACAACAAAAAAGTTTTCTTAATAGTGTTATTTTGCCACGATATAAACCGTGACTAATGTATTAAGTAATTAGTGGGGTCATTTTGGGTAATTTTGTAAACTGGGTCAGAAAAGTGGTAAACAAATATTATGGGTTAACCTTATGTAATTTTCCTTGAAAAAGGAAAATTTTAGAAAGAGCTAAACATAAAGGCATAATAAAGCTTTATAACTATAGATTTGATAATTATGCTTTATATTTATAGTTTTTTTTTTTAAGGAGGTTGCAGTTTGTTATTTCTCTTGTGAATACACAAAATATATAGATTCTATATTTATACATTTAAAAATTTTTCAAAACTCCGATTGTATATTTTGTGTGCCAATATATAGACAAGGTTATTTATAATAATTTTTCATAAATCATATACAAATGTCTGCCCTTTCTCAACGCATTTCTTTAGACAAAAACTCCATTTTTTCCTCTTTTCGGATGATAAATCTTTGGGTAAACACATACAAAATTATAGATTTATTCAATCAGGAATTAAACTATTCAAATTATGGATATGAATAACAAAAAATAAGAAAATAATAGCTGCAGATTATAATTTTTTAAACTATAATTATAATGCCGAATAAAGAAGGCTAACATTTGCTACTGTGTATAATTTTCCCAAAAAAACCTGTGAAATTTATATTTTGTTGACCACAATAACTTGTGATTTATGTTTGCGTATATTTTGTTCATAATAATAAGTATGTTAGAAAAAAATGAATCATGTAGAAAAAAATGAATCATGTGAAATTTATATTTTGTTGACCGCAATAACTTATGATTTATGTTATAAAAATAACACCTCATACACATTTAAGGCTATATATATCGAGTTATAAACATACTTTTTACAAATAAATCACTTATAGCAGATTATTATCGAGTTATAGCATATCAATTAAGATATATTTAATTAAAAATAAACTATAAGTAATTATTTAAATACTAATTAATATGTTTAAATATTTATTTTTATTTTTACAGTTAAATTTTATTTTATTTTTAAATAAAATAAAAAGGTAAAAACGTTTATGTATTAATTGGTAAGTTGCACCAATTGTGGGATTTGAATTAATTTTAATTAATAATGGATAATTAACAAATTAGCACATATTAAGGAATTCAAAAAAGATTTAAATTATTCAGTTTCCTTAAAATACTCAAATTAATTTAAATCAAATTAAAACATGATTTTTTCCTTTTTTTCTCTCTATCGCGTTTTTCACTCTCCTGTTTGCAGAATTATTACTCCCTTTTTTTCTTGACTGAGTTTTTTTTTATGTGAAAAAATTATGATTTATTTTTATGGACAATAACTTATCAATATTAATTAAACATGGTGGCAGATGGGATCCGTCATGTTGGTATTTGTTATAGTTTTCTGATTTGTTTTTAGTAATCTCTGTTAATTCATTGTATTAAGAGTGTTATAAGATTGTATAATATTGTTTTTTTGTTTGATAATTTTTTTGTTATTTGTGGATATGTGTAATATTAATGGAATTGTTGGTGAAAAAATCATATAAAATTGGTCAACATGATGTTAGTTGTCTGAATTGCATATTAATATGGTATGAAATATGAAATGCTAATTTCTTTATCTGTTTATGATTTGTAAACCAATGTTTGTATCGTTTTTTTTACATTTATAATATGAAATGTGTATTATTTTGATATTAAAGATTTTTATTTTATTTTTTAATGACATAATTTTTTGTAACTGTTTTTAATGAGCATTGATTTTTCATGTTAGGTGATACCACGACGATTGATATGTATGCTGTTGTTGAAGGACTAAAGAAGTACATAGTAAATTTAAATACAAGGTGTGTAGTTGCGGGAGATTTCACCATTCATGTAATTTCAGTTTTTAGATACAGGATACTTGCATGAAACATATTTTTGTTCTGCCTTTTATAGCCTGAAGAATTTTAGAGGTGCATAAGTCATTCTTATTGAATCTATCCCTGCGAGAGTATGTGGGATATACCCAGCTATATTTCAAAATCTAAATTGATGGCATCCGATCCAAGTAGATCAGTTAGAAAATCGCATGTTGAACGCTAGAAGGAGTTTGCTGATGTGAAATTCAAAAGGTCAAACGTTACTTGTAGTAGATGTCGTCAAGTTGGACATAACAGGAAGACATGTTCAAATTATCCTGTTAAAAAATGATTTCATGATTTTTACTTTTTGGTACACAACATGTTTTGTTTTATGGAATGAATTTGGTATAATTAATATTTGAGTAATTGTGATTTCTTAATATTGTCCAACTATAAATAATATTGAAACACATTTTGTGTCCGTTTTCAAATTTTATTCCTATACTAATATATAGTTATACAAGAATCATACATAGTTAATACAAAAAACATATATATGAAACAACTTTTTAAACATATAATTGTACAATAATACTCTTGTTAAAATAGTTCATACATAGATCATACATAGTTCGTACAAAGTTCATACATATGGATCAAAAAATATATGATAGTTGTCATACTAAAACGATAATAAATCAAAAATGTGATATCATGTTCATACTAGTAGTAATCAGACTTCATACATATTTCATCCAGACAGTAATCAGACTTCATGCATAATCAATAATTGAAGAAAGATTCATACAAAAAAGCCAACAAAATAGAAATGTAATGTCATGCCCATACAATTAGTAATCAGATTTCATACATACATCAATTTATATATCAATTCAAACATCATTCAAACACTGTCATATAAATGGACAACCAAATCAATTCATACACAAAGCATGAAATGAAATTCTAAGGTACTTTCATACACAAATCATACAACAGTAATACATCAATGTATATATCAATTCATACAATATTTATACACAAGTCATACAAACTAATACATCAATCTACACAGAATTCATACGATATTAATACATATTACCAGTGTTTGAATGATGTTTGAATTGATATATAAATTGATGTATGTATGAAGTCTGATTACTAATTGTATGGGCATGACATCACATTTCTAATTTGTTGGCTTTTTTGTATGAAGTCTGATTACTAATTGTATGGGCATGACATTACATTTCTAATTTGTTGGCTTTTTTGTATGAAGTCTGATTACTAATTGTCTGGGCATGACATTACATTTCTAATTTGTTGGCTTTTTTGTATGAATCTTTCTTCAATTATTGATTATGTATGTGTCACGACCCAAACCAAGCCGCGACTGGCACCCACACTTACCCTCCTATGTGAGCGAACCAACCAATCTAAACCTTAACATTCAATATAATATCAACAGAAAGTAATGCGGAAGACTTAAACTCATTAATAAAAACCAATTCAATAACTTCTAAAATTCAACATCTATTATTCCCAAAAATCTAGAAGTCATCACCACAAGAACATCTATGATCAGATTACTAAACTAAGAGTATTCTAAGAAGCTAAAATAAACAAAAGCTAGTCCATGCCAGAACTTCAAGGCATCAAGACATGAGGAAGAAGATCCAGTCCAAGTTAGAAGCATTAGCTCACCCTGAAATCCGGTGTAATGAAGACTGGCTAGAGTTGCGGTTGAGTTGAAGACGACGGTAAGTTTGCTGCACTCCACAAATAAAAAAGAAAAACAAATACAAGTAGGGGTCAGTACAAAACACGGGTACTGAGTAGGTATCATCGGCCAACTCAAAATAGAAAACAGTATATATCATATAATATCATAAATCAACTACAATACTCAACATGTAGCAACAACAAGTTCTATAATCATTAATAAGTACCGCCAAGTTCACACATGAGGACTCAAGCCTCAATACCATACTCATTTGGGAATTAGGTTCATTAGATTGAGTATATTAACATCTTTCAAGATTCATTATCTTTATTCCTCTTGTGTCGGTACGTGACACTCCGCTCCCCTACTACTATGTGTCGGTACGTGACACTCCGATCCCCTAATTCTACGTGTCGGTTCGTGACACCCG
>NC_028645.1:28803299-28848687 GCF_001406875.1 Solanum pennellii
ACTAAAGGGTCTGTGACGGTCCGTCGTGCCCACGACGGTCCGTCCTGCCATGTCGTCATGAAGTTCAGAGAGTCGATTTCAGTACCCAAATTTCAGAATTCTAAGTGTTTTGGAACGAGACCCCCTCGACGGCCCGTCGTGCCCATGACGGTCCGTCGTGGGTTCCGTCGACTCAGACAGTTTTTCCAGAAATAAAATCTGCTGCTTAAAACGACTAAACAGATCGTTACAGTATGAAGTCTGATTACTGTCTGGATAAAATATGTATGAAGTCTGATTACTACTAGTAAGAACATGATATCACATTTTTGATTTATTATCGTTTTAGTATAACAAAATATCATATATTTTTTGATCCATATGTATGAACTTTATACGAACTATGTATGATCTATGTATGAACTATTTTAACAAGAGTTTTATTGTACAATTATATGTTTAAAAAGTTGTTCCATATATATACTTTTTGTATGAACTATGTACGATTCTTGTTTAACTATAGATTAGTATAGGAATAAAATTTGAAAACGGACAAAAAATGTGTTTCAATATTATTTATAGTTGGATAATACTAAGTAATCAGAACTACTCAAATATTAATTATACCAAATTCATTTCATAAAACAAAACATGTTGTGTAACAAAAAGTAAAAATCATAAAATTAATTTTTTAACAGGATAATTTGAACATGTCTTCCTGTTATGTCCAAATTGACGACATCTACTACAAGTAACCTTTGACCTTTTGAATTTAACATCAACAAACTTCTTCCAGCGTTCAACATGCGATTTTCTAACTGATCTACTTGGACAGGGTGCCATCAATTTAGGCTTTGATATATAACTGGGTATATCCCACGTACTCTCGCAGGGGATAGGTTCAACAGGGATGACATATGCACCTCTGAAATTCTTCAGGCTAAAAAGGCAGAATAAAAATATGTTTCATGCAGTTTCTTGTATCTAAGAACTGCAATTACATGATCACATGGTATTTCATACTGGTGAAATCTCCCGCAACTACACACCTTGTATTTAAATTTCCTATGTACTTCTTTGGTCCTTCAACAACAACATACATATCAACCGTCGATGGTATCACCTAACATGAAAAATTAATGCTCATTAAAAACAGTTCCAAATAAATATGCCATTAAAAAAAATATTTAATACCAAAATAATACACATTTCATACTATAAATGTCAAAAAAAATACAAACATTGCATTACAAATCAGAAACAGACAAACAAACTAGCATTTCATATTTCGACCAATTTTATACTATTTTTTCACCGACAATTCCGTTAATATTACACATATCCACAAATAACAAAAAAATTACTAAACAAAAAAATAAATATAACTTTCATCATCACAAAAAAGTTAACTAAACAAAAAAAAAATAACTAAACAAGAAAATACAGTTTTCCTACAAAATTCATACAGAATTATATCAACATTTACCTTCATATGCCAAACAGAAACATATATTCTAATTTCAACAAAAAAAGAAACTTCATACATAATTAATACAAGTTTCATATAAGGTTCATACACGATTAATACAACTTTCATACTTCAACGATCCACATAATTATAATACTTATTTTTTGACTAGTAACTAAATACACTGTACCATCAAATTCATTTTTTATATTTTGTTCATAAATCAAGTATTACGCGAATCTTCAATTTTATTAAAACTCAAACAAATATACATTTACAAGCTGTTTTTCAGATACGGTATAAATATACCAAAACACTGTTTCATCCAAAAAAAAAGCTATAATCTATATCAGATCTTAAAATAACCAAAAAAAAATCAACACAATGTTCTCCATGTTAAAAATCGAACAAATCATAATCAAAACCAACAAATCATAATTAAAACCAACCTGATGAATTCCACCTTTCACCATGTTTAATTAATATCGACACAATGTTCTCCATCATAGCAAATCAATTTTTTTCCAACGTCAAAATTTCTTCAATTACTAAAAAAAAAGTGAACTGATATCTGCTGCAAATCTGAAAGAATAGTGAAAATTGGAAAGAAAAAAAAAAACAACTTGTACATTGATGTCAATTTGTTAGAGCTTTTTAAGGAATTAAATTAAAATTTATTCTCATTTAAACTAATTTGAGAGATTTAAGGCAACTAACTAATCTGAATATTTTTTAAATTTTCTTAAAACGTGTTAATCAATTAACACCAATTAATAATTGTATTTAATTTAAGTAATAAAGGATGTCATTTTCCATTTATATTTTTGTCCGTTTCTTTTATTCAATTTTTTTTAAAACAATTTTTTTAATTATTTCAAATTAACATTATAGTTTATAATAATATGCTATAGCTTGAGATATTAAATGTTATATATTGAAATACAAACTCTAATGCTATATCTTGAGAATATTACTATAGAGAATAATATATATCTAATTTACACATTTATGTTTGTGTATATTTTGTTCATAATAATAAGTATGTTAGAAAAAAATGAATTATGTAGAAGTAAAAGAGTAGTAATAATATAAATAAATAAAAAGTAAGTTAGAAGACCCTAAAATTAGAGAAGAAAAGTAGTACTAAAAAGGAGAAAAGCGGCTTGGTAAAGGGTGAGAAGAGAAATGCCATCTGAATGCCGAGATTCATGAGGTGTTTCTCTTTGTTTTGTATTGTAGTGAATAAAATAATGAATCTCAACCTTGTTGTTGTGAATGTTTGTTTGATGTTGAATTTGGATAATTTAGGGTAGTGAAGTTTTGATATGACTGTGTCAATGGCTTCCAGACTACAACTTCATCAGAACGTTGAGGTAAGGTTTGTTTGTTTATGCTGAATTGCATTTGCATGTGCTTCGTTTTTGTGAATGGCATTGCTATTTATTTATTTATTTATTTATTCAGGTGAAGAGTAGTGAAAGTGGATTCCTGGGTTCATGGCACTTAGCTACTATCATTGGTTTTAATGATTTTGTTCCACAAGTTCAATACCATCACCTTCTCTCTGATGACAAGGAAGAAGAAGCTTCTATCAACTTGATTGAATCGGTTAACCTTTCTCCAATTAGGCCTTTCCCACCTCCACTTCAATTTCACACATCCCTTCTATCTTATGGACAATGTGTTGATTTGTTTTATCAAGATGCTTGGTGGGAAGGAGTTATATTTGACCATCAAAATGGTGCCCTAAACAGAAGAATTTTCTTTCCAGATATGGGTGATGAAATCAATGCTCAACTCCACAATCTACGTATAACTCAAGATTGGGATCAGGTTTCACAACAATGGAATCCTCGTGGTACCTGGATGTTTCTTCAAATTATTCACGAGATTGAGAATCTCCATCCCCTTTTCGTCTCACTCAAACAAATTTGGTATCAAATCCGGGAGAAGAATGCCTACAAATACCTCAAGGAATGGACATCTACTTCGGCTGATATCTGGAGGAACTTGATTAACCAAGTTGTGCATGAAAACGCTATCTTAACCGTCAAGCATATTTTTTGTGAGTCCAACACTTCACCAGGCTTTCTAGAGGGAGGCCCATTGCTAGAATTTTCACAACCCACTGAAACATATTTTCATAACTCAGCCATTTTACCTTTTATTGAAGCCATATGCAAATCAATTAGTGGGGAGATGATGTGTATGGATCGGGAGGTATCATGTATAGATAAACAACTTGTTTCGGAGGGTTTTGGACCAATCTCAGACAATGTTCCATTGAGTGCTGGTGCTTTATTTCGCTCAGTTCTACCAAGCCAAGAAGAACAACAAGCTGTATCACCTAATGCTTTGCCAGTTTTACACCCCCCTAAAAATGAAATTTCTGGTACTTCGTCAATTACTAAGAGTGAGAGACTGAACTTTGAGTCCTCCAATAAAAGACATTCTAGAAAGAGGAAGCGAGTTGAGTACAATGATAATAATATGTTGAACCACAGGTCCCCAGAATCCTTGCAAAAACTTAAGAAACATTTGTTTCACTTAGGATGGAAAATTGAGCAACCAAAGGATCGCAGCATCACTAGGACACGGTACATTGCTCCTGATGGAAAAATATTCCAATCACTTCGTCAAGTTTGTAAGATGTTGGAAAAGTCAGAAACTTGGGCAGAAGACCAAAAAACATCATATGATGGTTCATCTGATGACCTCAACTTGTCTACTTGCCCGGCAAAAACAAAGACACGCAGTCAGGTGTCTGAGCTGCCATATACTTCTCAAGAACCAATCATTGATCCTGAAATCAGCCGTGAAGCTGTAATTGAATATTGTTCACTGGGATCACCAGCCAATCCTGCCTATAAGAAGTTGAACAGTGGGGAAAAGAAGTTTACGATCATGAAAGCTAAGAAGCACCTAGCTGCAATAGGATGGATATTTTATTATTATCGGGGAAGGGACAAGAGAGAGTTGCGGTACCATTCTCCTCATGGGAAAACATTCAACACTCTTCTAGGGGCATGCAGATGGTGTATGCAGCAGTGGAAAGCTGAGGAACAGATGCCTGAATTATTTTCCCGGTCAACTGTTCTAGAATATCAGGGGAATTTGGCACCTCAGAGAACCTCAAGTGAGAAGTTATCAGCGGCGACATTTTCTGTCCTGCCACTTGCTAAAGAACCTGCTCAACTTAATAAAGTCAAAGTTTGTGAAATCAGTAAAACAAGAAAGAAGACTAATCATGCAGGTGGCATGTTGAAAAAAGGAAATGAATCTAGATCTTCAAGAACAGTAACAGATGGTACAGAATCTGAGTCTTCAGTTGGTCTGTTGCGATCCAGTAAAAAAGCTCGGCAGGGGACACTTTGTTCTTCCTTGCATCATACACCTCGAACAGTTTTATCTTGGTTGATTGACAATAATGTGGTTCTGCCGCGTGCGAAAGTGCAGTATCGTGCGAAAAGAGATGGTCGTCCAATGGCAGAAGGGCGGATCACTCGTGCAGGGATCAAATGCAAGTGCTGCCAAAAAGTTCATGGAATTAGCAGTTTTGAGGTGCATGCTGGAAGTAGTTATCACAGACCTTCAGCAAATATATATTTGGAAGATGGACGATCCCTTCTTGATTGTCAACTGCAGATGAAAGAAAAGACTAGTTTAAGACACACGAGGAAGAGAACACCTTTGTTGAAGAAGCGCAGCCATTGGGGCACAAATGACTATGTGTGTTCCGTGTGCCATTATGGTGGTGAATTACTTTTGTGTGATGAATGCCCGTCTTCCTTTCATACTGGTTGCCTTGGATTGAAGGTCTCTCTCTCTCTCTCTCTCTCTCTCTATCTATCTATCTATATATATATATAGTACTTCTGTCTCTTTCTCCTCTTAAAGATCCATATTGTCGTTAAGGTATTGTCAATTTATTGGTTAGACAGTGAGAGAGAGAGAGCATTTTGCATATTGGTTCTACACCTGGTTTGATACCAACTTAAGGTTATTACTTAAATAGGAGATCCCAGATGGAGAGTGGTTTTGCCCATCATGCTGTTGTGAAACATGTGGCCAGAGCAGATTTGATAAAAACAAAGACCACTTTACTGACAGCAGTCTACTTATCTGTTGTCAGTGTGATAACAAGTGTAAGTAGCTCCTTTGATAATTTTTTATGTTCCTACAACAGCTTATCTTAGGCATACAGAATTCTGTGAATGTGTGGCATTACTCATGCTGATCTTTTTTGTACAGATCATGCTCGGTGCATGAGAAATAAGGGTTTTCAAAAGCTGGATTATCATCCTGTAGGAAGTTGGTTTTGCAATAAGAGATGTGAGCAGGTATTTGATTTCATGCCTAACTCAGGAATAGAAAACATTGGCATCATGAGTAGAGACAAAGCTACCATATCTTGTCAATTGTCTCATTGAGAAGTTATTCCAGTGTAGAATGAAGTTCACCAGTCGGATCTTAGAAAACATTCTTACTGATTATTCTCATGTTATTGATCCTAGGGAAATGTGAAATGCGGGAAAATCATCATGTTGACCTGCACCAGTATCCTCTTTGTCTATTGAGCTTCACTATTAAGAAACATTTTGTCTAAGTCAACTGAAATATCTATTGCAGATATGTTTGGGTATCCGCCAACTTTTGGCAAAGCCAGTTGTGGTGGGAATTGATAACCTCACTTGGACTTTATTGAAATACGTGAAACCTGATGATTTTGATTCAGATGCTGCTAATGATGAATTCATCTTGGAGACTTATAGTAAACTTAGTGTCGCTCTGGATGTGATGCATGAATGCTTCGAGCCTGTCAAAGAACCTTACACAAGGAGAGATCTTATAGAAGATGTTATCTTTAATAGATGGTAATATCCAGGTTTAGAAATTCTTGAGCTACCATTGTTGAATTATATGCAAATATTCTTGTTCAACCACATAATTTATGCAAAACAAAAGTATGCATTTCATATGACACTTTCATTGTTGACACACTCTTTCATCAAAGGTTAGAGTAGACCTTTCACCATTCATGAACTTAATCACCCTTGATTTTAGACTTGCCATAAATAGAAGTTGAGTTTATTATTTGTAACTATAGATAACATGGTACTCTGTATAGAAATTATCTATAGATGACATGGTATATCTCAACTTGAGTACAGACATATGTTTTAATTGTTTATGCTCTGACAAAAAGTTGTAATTTGAAATCGCAGGTCAGAGCTGAATCGCTTAAATTTTCAGGGTTTCTATACTGTGCTTCTGGAAAGAAATGATGAAGTTATTTCAGTAGCAACTGTAAGGTATCCAACCATTATACATTAGTATTATTCATTCAAGTGGAAGTTTTCTCTACTTTTTATTTCAGTAAATTCTCTTTAAAATTAGTTGAACAATGTGATTGACTTTTATAGATAGTAAGCTAACAATTTTCATGCCCATAGGGTTTATGGAGAAAAGGTAGCCGAGGTTCCTCTTGTAGCAACAAGATTTCAGTACCGCCGACTTGGAATGTGTCGCATCTTAATGAATGAGCTTGAAAAGGTATGCAAATCTACTTTCTTTCATTTACCTTCTTCAGGGAGAGGAAGGAAAGTTGTTGCTGAGGATGTAAATAGTATGTTTTAATAGATTCCCAATAATTACTTTAATAAGCAGGGATGTTCTGTTCATGAAAGCTATAACTTGTAGGGGATATCTTTGAGTTTTTATTTCTTAGTCATGTGCTTCTTTCCTTCCATGGTTATAATATATTAACATTTTTGAGGCTATGCATTTGACTGATGGTACATCAGCTTGTTCTCCTTATCAGAAGTATAAACATGCATTATTATAGGAGAAAAACCTTTCGACATCGTTATTTTGGTTCTCTAGATTAAGCAGCACTCTTAGGGCTCTTTATTTTTGGCTTCAATGCTCAGTTATGCTACATTGATGTCAAGTTCTGATTACCTATTGAAACAAAAGGACTTCAATTCTAGTTAGAATAAATAATGATATGAGGCACATGTATGACAGTGATAATTGCAATGATCCTGATAACTGTGGCTATTTATATGGTTTTCCTTCTTTCTCGTGATACCAAAACAAAAAATTAAACCTACATAGGTGGGGAATTGCGGATTATGATGAATATGCTTTGACATAGATTGAATATGCTTTTCATCTGATCTGCTTTTTCTTTCCACTAAAGCTATTTTGTTCTTCATTCCAGAAACTCATGGAATTAGGAGTTGAGAGGCTAGTTTTGCCTGCTGTACCAACTGTGCTAAACACATGGACCACTTCATTTGGTTTCTCACTGGTGAAAGAATCTCAGAGGTTAAACTTCTTGAATTACACTTTCCTTGATTTCCAGGGTACAACAATGTGTCAGAAACTTCTCCAGAGTATCCCTCCAGAGGTATCAAGTGAATCAACAGGTATGTAATACTCTTCATTTACTCTGGAAAGAGATGGAGATTTGATATGGATGGACTAAAACTTCATTTTCATCCAGAAGCTTATCAAACTCAATTTGACCACATAAACAGCAAGGAGAATGTTGAGTTGGATGGAAACAGTGCGCTTTCTGAGGTCTTCCAAGCTGAGCAAATTGAGGAGAGTGCAATTGTGGACCAAGGATCTGCAGAGTATGTTTCCCCTTTGATTTCTGTTTTTTAAGGACTGAACAAGGTAATCAAAGAGATTACATTCAATTCATGCAGAACATGACATGAAAATTGTAATACAACTTTGATAACTTATTCAAGCCTGATAATTATGATTTTAGGAGACTACAACAACATACAAGTTGCAATCCCACTAAGTGGGATCTGGAGAGGGTAGGGGTACGCAGACCTTACCACTGCATATGTAGACTCATTTAAAGAGTCTGTTTCCGAAAGACCATCGGCTCAAGTACATCCAATTCCAGTAACAGTAGAAGAAAACAATGAAAGAAAGCATAACAATAAAAACGAAAAGCAGTGTAGTTCCTACAAGAAAGGAACAATACCACAACAAATAGTGTGATAATTGAAATACAACACACAATATCTGACGTTATATAACAAAGGCAAGACAACACTCTACCTCTATTAACCTTCTATCCTAATACACGATTTCCATCTTCTTTCTTATCTAGGGTCATCTCCTCAGTGAAGTTGGGTCATATTCTGTCTAATCACCTCTTCCCAATATTTTTTGGGCCTATCTCTACCCCTCCTCATACCCCCTACAACCAGCCTCTCGCAGCTCCTCTCTGGATTGTTAGTGCATCTCCTCTTGAGTGTTCACATGCCCATCTCTGACTCTCTTTTCTCATCTTGTCTGCACAGGGGCCTATCCCACCTTCTCTCGAGTAATCTCATTCTTAATCTTGTCGCTCCTAGTATGCCCGGACATCCATCTCAACATCCTCATCTACGAAAGACGCATCTTCTGAACATGTGAGTTTTTGACTGGCCATCACTCCACCCTATACTACAAGGATGATCTAACAACCGCTCTGTAGAACTTTCTTTAAGTTTAGGTGATACATTTTTATGAGGCAAGCCTCCATCTCATCCAAGCTGTGCCATGCGATCATCGTCGATGTCCCCACTTCCCTGGATCATGGATCCAAGATATTTAAAACACTCTCTTGGGAATAGTCTGTGTGGCAAGCCTTACTTCCCATTTGCTTCACCTGACGCAACACTGAATTTGAACTCCTAATTTTCCGTGGTGGTCCCGCTCAACCTGAACTCTTTGGAGTCCAGAGTTTGTCTCCAACCTCAAAACTAGCATTAACTCTGTCCCGTGTCTTCATCAATCAATGCAATGTCGTCCGCAAATAACGTACTCCATGGAACCTCCTCTTGATTAGACCGTGTCAGCTAATCCATCACCAAGGTGAATAGGGAAGGGCTAGAACAGATCTCTGGTGCAGCCCCATCTCAACTGGGAAGTGCTCCGAATCTCTATGTCTTTAGGAGGCTGATCATTCTAATCACATATTAAAGTGTCAGCTAATCCTCTTCTGCAATATAAGGTGAGAGCAGGGGCATGTTTTATTGGGCTTGAAATCACTGTATGGGATGTGAAAGATTCAAATTTCTATTAATTGAGAATAAACCACAATTCGTCTGTATGTGAGGATGCCTTTAGGCTTTAGTTTCAAATTGTTGAAAAAACTATGTTTTACGCATTTAAGTAGGAGTTATCTCAGTGAAACAATTTCTATTTCGTTGGTGTTATTTCTTTGTTTTACTGTAATACTCAAGAAACATGGTCAGTCAGGGATTCATACCCAGCATGTATGGCGTAATTGTTGGTGTTGCAGATTTGGAGCATTACTCAAATAGTTTTGATTAGGCTCAGTGCAAGAAAATTTATTTAGTGTTGAATTTGGTCATGTCTAATGTTCTATTGGTGAGATTTCACATATTACAATTTAAGAGAAGATGACGCAGAAAGCAAATTGAATTACTCTTGCCTTTTTTAAGCTTTCCTCTTAAGGGATGACCAGATCTCTGGTATGCATCATTTAATGTTTTTGCTCAAAATGTTGATGAATTATGCTGCTTGAGGGCAATTGGTCTTTCAACATGCTTATTGAGATGATGTTTTCCCCATAAGGGTGTATTTACCAGCTCGCGTAGCAAGGGAATTCAAACCTGCTTCCAGAAACCTAACAAAAACAGTCAAAAGATCCTATTTAGGATGTCATATGATTAGCACAAACCACCAAAATGCCCCTAACCAATCCACAGTATGAATAGGAGGCACTAACTGTGTACTTAGCTTTTATCATCATGTTAACTTTCGCACGGGCTCTTCATTTTTCGTTGTCAAATTACGGTTTTGAACATTCTGCTTAAGGAATAAGGTCTCTTGTGTGTATCATTTAATATTCTTGCTTAAGAAGTGTATGAGGTATCAGCTTGAGAAAAGCGGTCTATCAATCTGTTCATTGAGATGATGTACACCCAACAAAGGGTGTAAAAATTGTTGTTATTTTACTGGTTCACAAAAGGTTTTCTTTAGGACTAGATGTGGATCAAGAATATCTTAGCAATTGCCAACTTGAAAGGCTTGATATTCTTGATTCTTCTTCTTGGTGAGAGAGTACATCTGAGTTATAAGTGTCGGAAATAAAAAGTTATTTTGCAGAATTAGAAGCTCTATATTGAAGCCTTCTTCTAAAGACCTCACAAGAACTTTGCAGCGGATCCTGTTAGAATGGCATATGATTAAGCCCACCCCCAACTACCAGAGTGTGTAAAGAAGGAACAAAGATGTGAACTTAGCTTGTCTGGGGATTTCTTCATTTTGAATTTCACTCAGATAGGTGAAGAAAAACTCGACTTGGCAAATATAGTGGTTAAAAAGAGTTCTCAAGTGAGTTTGCTCCATAGGTAAAACAGAGACACAATGAGTACGTGGTGAATCATAGATACTAGCAGGTCCACCCATAGGATGGTGCATAAACTTTCAGATGCAAGATGAGAGAGTTGGATTTACTCCCCCATTGTCTTTGGTGTTAAATATGTCTATTCGTTGAAGAGCCAGGGATAGTGGGTAGAGGATTAGAAAGTTTATCAAATGAACATCTTACTTATTGATCTATTTTATTGTAGAAGAAAGTTGGGTTGTTGAGTCTGCCTGTAGTTAGTTATATTTTAGGCTGTTCAGTGTTGATTGACCTTGGAACAGTGAACACATTTAGGATCCAAATGTGCACTTAGAACTTGATTGTGTTCTTGTGTCCAAACCTTGGCAATTTCTTTCCCAGCTGATAAAACTTAACTGTTGTACTATTTGTCAGTGCACCTGGAGGATTTGAAAGCAATAATAATACCGATGCTCCAGCTCCTTTCAGTACTGTGGTAACCTTCGTTTTTTCTGAACATTGTCTCAGTAGATTTTCTTACTTAGATTCTCATGCCAAGTATTATTGTTTGTGGTGTTTGAACAGGCGAACCAACTATCTCCTCTTGGCTGCCAAGATGAAACTAGTCTGCAGTACCAAGCTGAAGTTAGTGATAGTAAGGTTTTAGAAAAAACAGGTGTTGTTGAATACATATGTTACAAGCGGAGAAAAAGATATCCAGACTCTGGATGCTAAGCTGGTTTTGGAAGTAGTAGTTATCTATATCTAGTAAGCTGGTAAAATATTAGAAAAAGATGGAATAATTTTGCTTTGTTAACCTTATGTTTTCTTGTTAAAGGAGACAAGTTAGTGGTGTATATGTTCATGTACAGCTATCTCTAGGTGCATACATACGTCTTTTCTAATCCTAAAACTACAAATGTATAGAACCACAGTCCACGGGATCAAGAGAAATTTCTATCAGTCACTTTGATCATAAGCACATGTTTTCGTTTCTTAAAATAAAAAATATTTGGACATTCCATTTTTTAAACATAGAGGTTTAGGATTGTCTAGTCCTAGCCTCAAAATTATGTTAGATTCATGACAGTTCCTATATTGAGTTCAACTACATATTCTTATACTACCTACCATTCGTGATTACTTAAAATCGAAGACCATACTAAGAAAGAACTATAGTTTCAAGTCACCATTCAAGCTCTTCTTCTATTTAATATTAATATGAGTTTCATCTCTTATCCTATTTTAATTTACACTTTTGACTATTAAACTAGTCATTATTTGTTTATTTGGAAATTTCATTTACATGCGCTGAAGTTCAATAATTCAAGGGTTATTTCTTGTTTCTTCTTAAATTTTGATATGATCAATGATTACTTGAAAGTTGTCAGAGATGATTAATGATGTATGACTAAAGTCATCCACGACCCTTTAATGTTATCTGCATATTTCACTTAGACACTTTAACAACATATTTCACTTAGACACTTTAACAAACCTTGTTTCCTATTGCATACTCTAATCTTAAAAAATAAATGTTTCTTTGAACATTTTTTTTTGACACTTGGTTAAAATAAAAAGTGCGTCTAATGCATATGCACATGATGTGGTGAACCAGCAAACTAATAAAGTCACGTGGCATTTTAATTTAGAATAATTAGAAAATTGATTTTGAATATAAGTAAATCGAAATTTAAAAAGAAAAGACTTTCAACTAAAGAAAAAATAAAAATAAATTATGCACCCCTCACCCCACCCCCTGCACCCTCATCCCGAACCTCTCCCTTTAGGAAGCCACTGATTTCTCATTGCTGAGAATCATCTCTTCTCTTATCAATGAGACAAAAAGTGTTGATCTATGCAAACATCTTTCTCTTGACGAGGTCAAATAGATTGTTTTCAATTTAAATGGGGACAGTGCAAGTGGCCCAGATTATTTAACTAGTAAATTTTACCAAACATTTTGGAAAATTATAGGTGATGATATTCTAAGGACTATTATAGTTTTTTTCAATGATAATACTCTTCCTAAATCAATTACTCATGCTAACTTGGCATTATTGCCCAAGAAAGAGATTGTTCAATCCTTTTCAGACTGAAGACCAATTAGCTTGAGCAATTTTATCAACAAAATCATTTCCAGGGTGCTGCATAACAGGTTGGTAGTTTTGTTACCTAAATTGATTTCACACAATCAGTCTGGTTTTGTTAAATGGGGAAGTATCATAGAAAATGTCTTGCTGACACAAGAAATTGTTTTTGATATCAGAAAAAGAGGTAAACCTTCTAATATGGTTATTAAATTGGATATGTCCAAGGCTTATGATAGAGTTTTCCAGTTCTTTCTAATGAAAATGTGGAGGAAGATGGGTTTTTTAGAGAATTATGTTGACATGATTTGAAGATTGCTTGCTAATAATTGGTATTCAGTTTTAATCAATGGTCAACCAAATGGATCTTTCACTCTACTAGAGAAGTAAAACAGTGGGACCCTCTATCAGCTGCTCTTTTCATATTGTCATCTGAAGTGTTGATTAGATCTCTAAATTCTTTATTTGATGATGATCAATATGTGGATTATGGTTTACCACAATGGAGCAAAAACTAATATAAATAATCTTTCTTATGCAGATGACACTATTAAATTTGCATCACTTAATGCTTATTCCTTGAACAAAATTGTATCATTGTTGCAAGATTATGAGACTCAATTTGGCCAAAAGGTGAATAAGGATAACAGTTTTGCTTATCTACATCAGAAGGTTGCAATAGAAGATTGTACATGTATAAAAAGGGTCAATTCCATTTTAAATACCTAGGTTGCCTTATCACTCACTTGAGGAAAAGAAAACAACACTATGATGAACTTCTCCAGAGAGTGAAGTCAAAATTGTAAACACGAAAAGAAAATGTGCTATCATATGGAGGTAAAAAGGTATTGATTACTAGTGTATTACAGAAGTGTTCCCGCTCATATTCTTTTTGCAATTTTTCCTCCTAATTGTGTGTTAAAGGAATTCCATAGGATTTTTGCTACATTATTTTGGAGTAATAAAGTAATAGGAAGGAGTAAACATTGGGCTTCTTGGGAGAAAGTATGTTATCCAAACAAGAAGGTGGTTTAGAGTTTAGGTTTATGTTTGATGTCTAAAAAATTGTGTATGCAAAACTCTGGTGGAGTATCAGGAGTCAAAAGTCTCTATGGTCAAAATTTATGTGGAATAAATATTACAATAAGCAAATTCCTACACTTGTCCAATGGAGAGGGGGTACTCAAGTGTAGAAGCACATGTCGGAGAACAAGGGAATGTATTGAACAATCTTTATGGTGGGAGCCTAAGGGTTTCTTCTTCAATTTGGTATAACAACTGGACCAGGTTAGGTCCATTATACCTTCAACATAGTGATGAGCAGACTTGTCATCCACTAGAAGTTGTAATCAACCAAGTAAGATTATACATGGGTCACACTCTAGATAGTTTAATGTAAAGAGTGTTTAAGATCTTTTAAGGAAGTAAATGAAGTAATTAAGTATATTTGGGTGTCGGATATTCCTTTCAAGGTTTCATATTTTGGGCGGAAAGTATGGTCTAATAGAGTCAAGGTATCTAATATAATGGCTAACTAGAATCCCAATATCTCTCAATTATTGTTCATGTTGCAGTATGCCTAGAAAAGAAACTCTGAAGCATTTATTTATAAAGGGAGAGGCTGCCAAGAGAGTCGGGAGGCACTACACATTTGGAGCTGGGAGCATTGACCCCTTAATTTAGATTAAACAAACTATGAAGTTGTGGTGGGAGACTATTGGCAATATTTGATAGAAAGTAGTGTTTCAAGAAATTCCTAATATAATATTATGATTCTTATGTCAGCAAGGTTATCTTGGGACGTTGCTAAGATGGTGTAAAAGCATATGATGTGTAGATTTAGTTACAAGGATGTACCTAGTACATGGCCTCTGATGGTGGCAGTATTGGATGGCTTCAGACCTTGTTTAAAAACCAAGTGTCTAAGTTGGTACCCTCCATATGAGTGTTAGTGGAAGGTTAATACTAATGGAGCATCAAAGGGCAATCCAAGGACTAGTGTTGCAAAATTTTGTATTAGAGACAATAATGGTGATCTGGTTTGTGCAAAAGGAATGAGGCTACCCGATGCTACAAGTTTGACTGCTGAGGTCGTGGCTAGTAGAGGGGCTTTGCAATACTATCGAGAGAAGGATTATAATCACATTATAATAGAATTTGATTCATTGTCAATGGTACATATGTTAAATGGTGTATGAGATACACCATGGAGTGTGCCCTTGGAAATTAATTCTATTAAGAGGGTGAACGATTTCTAGCAATAAGAGTGCAACACTCCTTGAGGGATCGTAATACACTTGCTGATCAATTTGCTAACCTTGTTTTTGTTTTTACAGGTAACTATGAATTTACAACATACTAGGAGGTTCCAAACACAACAAAGAACATTATCAATATGGATAAGCAGAATATGCCAAACGTGAGAATCAGACAAATGGATGCATCAGACTGCTAGGTTGCTGGTTTTACATATAGTACATGTGGTGTATCTTAACACAAATTTGTCGAACATTATACATATCCTCTATAGTCTTAGTAACTTCGATTGGTCAATGTGTCATGCACCTGGTGAGAGCTTTGAGGTGTATCATGTGACATAAAACAAGGATTAAGTAGTTAAGGTAATGTTACTAGTTGATTTGTTAATTTTCACTATGATAAAGTGGAATATTTGTTACTATTTTATAGAGACACTACTAAAGATGGTATCTAGCATAAATCATACAATAGAGAGTGAAATCAAGTACCTTTTCCCCAATTTGAGATGAGTAGTGGTATTAATCCTTTGTTGGATTCAACCCACTTGAACTTATATTTGAGCAAGGACTAGTTGATTAAACTAACGCAAAGTAGATGCAAGACGATACAAACTAAGAATTAGTTCCCATAACTACAAGTCAAGTAAGAGCCGTCTGAATCACAAAATCATGCCAACGACAACTCAAAATGGTTTTAGGAAGCATATCAGTTAAAGAAGAATTGAAGTTGGTGAGCGGGGTGGAGGTACTAAATGCACGAGTTGATTCCAATAGACAGGCGCCAGGAGGATTCACCTTTTCCCCCTTGCCAACAAAAGAAAGCGATGCTAGCGTGCAAGGTTGAGGCAGCTATCGACACTCTTCAGGATCCTTTGTTCCTAATTCCTAGGTCACTTGTTAGCGTGGTTTTTCACTTTCCTAATTTGTTGATTAGAATACTTTTGTTTTGTGAAGAAGTGCTTAGAATTAGCCCACAAAATGTATTGCTGATTTTGATATAAAATTTGACCCAATGGGCCGTTGATTAAAAAAAATAGTGACTATTGTCTGCCATTGTTAATTTTTCATTTAGAAAAATTGAAAATTTTAAAGGTTTAGGGTAAAATCCCTAACAGTGATTATGACCACCTTTCTTTCTTATCCCCATTTAATTTGGTAGTTTTTTTTCAAAATATTTGTTCTTTGTTTGTTTATTTTGATTTCAAATTTGATTTTTTTAAATTTCTGCTTTGATTTGAGGGAAGAAGGGGTATGGGTCGGGGCGGTGTATGTTGCGTATGTCAAGAAGGAGAGAGAAAATATTTGAATAATGATCTTCATTTTTCTCAATAAAGTAGATGTAGATGGTGATTACCATTTTTCCGGCAAAGAAATGTTAATGGTGACCTTCATTTTTTTTTGGGCAAAATAGATGATGAAAGTAAATATATATTTGCAAAATTAATAAAACAATGATAAAAAGATAAAAGAAGATGATGAAAATTTTGTGAAAAAAAATTGATGGTAAATTGTTGTATAAATATACTTGCAGGCGCAACAGGTGGTGTGGTATTGAATGAGAGGAAAGAGAAAAAAGATTGTTGAAGTATTTTTCAAAAAACAAGAGGAAAAAAGAAGAAACCGAAAAGGAAAAGGGAAAATATAAAAATATTTGATTTCACAGGCTCCCCCAAGTGTGAATTTACAATTTTTGTGCCACATCAACAAAAAAGTGTTTAAGTGGTTCAAATTTGAGACACTAGAGGTGTTCAATAGGCACAAGTCTTAGTTAAGGTGCCTAAGTGAATTATGCAGACAATTTTAAGGGTCCATAGATGACTTAATTCATTATTTATAATATGTTACAACGTTGCAAGTGATTTTAAATTATGACCAACCACTATTCCATTGGGTTGATATAAAGTAGAGATTGGAAAAATGTCTAGGGTCAAATATGCAAGTATGTGATCAAACTACTTGTCACGACCGGGGAGCACCCCCTAGACGTAACCGACATCTTCATCCTTTTAGAGGACTTAGACTAGACCTTAGCATTCGTTATAACATATCATAGGTCAAAAATGTGGGAAAATTAAAAATTTTTACATATTGAAGTATACATAGACCTCTCACATATTATATATGGAGTTTACTTAGACTCCTTGCATATAAAGAGATACATAGGCTTCTCGTTAAGTCAACATAACCAATATGTAAGGATTTAGTCTAGTAAGATATTCTCACATTAAACCATCTAAAACGAAGTACAACTTTTGGGCATAGACCTTTTATTGCCATATATGGATTACAACAATGTCTTCAAGAATAGGAAAGAAATGAATATCCTTAGACAATAGCAACACTACTAAGGTAGAATAAACGACACCATCCTCGAACGGTAGGACTCACCATCAACTTGGAGGAGAAGTCCAAGTCTTCTTGCAAAGTGGCTTAGAAGATCTTCAATGGCCGGAACCTACAATGTTGGGGAAAAGGGAAGAAATATGGGTTAGTAAAAATCACATGTACTAAGTATGCTTCCTCTGCATAAAATCATCAATGCATTAGAAAAGGAACAATTCAGTCAAAACCATACTTAATATCAAATAACTCAGCATGCACATATAAGAAACATTATAAGTCAACCCAACATGCTATTGGCCCAACATATAATCAAACAAAGCAATACTTGTGCAATGCCAAGAATAGAACTCCATAACCCTATCCAAAGGAAAGTATTACACTAAGCGTAACACCTCTAAAATGACTTAGGTGAAACTAGAGCCTAACACTTGTGTATTGATTTTTTGAAGTCCTAAAATAGGTTATAATGATGTTAGAAGGCTTTTTTTAAAGTTTGGTAAAGTTTGGATGTCAATAGTCTAAGACGTCCATGACGTTTGAAAGATTTGCCTTGAAACGTGCTTGTGTGCCTTAGTGTGTTTCTTCAAGTTTTACGTGTTTGTTTTTTGGCTAAAATTGATGTGAATGTACGAATATACTTGGATTGGAAATGTCCGGGAAAATCTCCCCAAGGACCAACCAAGGACCCATTGTGTAGGACAAGACTATCTAGATTACTCTTACATACGGAAGGCAATCGACGCCCCGTAGGTAGTGGCGTAGGTTTACACTTAGGCTTGGGAGAATTTGATCCCATTTAGCCAGAATCTGATCCAAACCAAGGATCAAAAGGAAGGTCCATTGGTGGGTCTAGGGGGCGTCAGTGGCAATCGTCGTCTGACACCTGCAATTTCCTGCAGGTTTTTCGGCCAGTCCAAGGGCACTTTGGGGTTTTCACCTAGCCTTCCTAAAATTAGTTGGACAGTCTATTAAGGTTATTTTAAGTATTTTAAATATCTTTATAATCGTAAAACCCTTATTCAAGTCATTATTCAAAATCAGAACCCCAAGACCCCTAAAGAACTCTATAGAGCATCATTGAAACTTGAAAGAGAGATTGGAGCTTGAAGGTTGACTTCTCCATCAATTCTTCTGAATCATCCTTGAATCTCTTTTATTCAAGGACCAATCTTCAAAATAGTGTTCCAAGACTTTTTCAAAGATGAACTTCTAAGTTGTGATCTAGCCATGAGATCTTGCATAAAACATTTTGAATCATTGTATTATGATTCAATTAATGTTAGTTAGATTATTTTAACCTAAAATATCCATAAACCCATGCAAACCATGCAATCCTAGTTTTAACTATATTATGGGTGAATTGATCATGTTCTATACTATTGAATTCTTATGTAGTTTGATTTGAGATATTGAATTATGGAAGAATTATGTTAGAATCATGTGTAAACTGTCCTAAATTGATGAATTTATATTGAATTACTTTGGATTCATTCTATATTATGATTATTTTATTGAATTGATGATCATAGCTATTAGTAAGGGCTTTTGAGTATGGTGTTGATTGATTTGGCTATGGATAAAATTGTGATATTGGATTAGTGGTATTCTAACGTAACTCTCTCTATATTGTATTGTATAAGTCTTCAATTATGATGATGATTGGTATGGTCCACTTATGGTGGCGGTGCTTATGTGTTATACTTGTGAATTATAAAGCCTCATCGGCATTACTTTATAAATTGTGAAACAATGTGGCCTCTGTAACAACCCTAAAAATGGATAAGATAAGAAATACTTAATGTGTCAAGAATGCCTATGATTAGACCAGGGTTCACACAGATTGATGCGCGTAGAACCAGGACTCGGAACCCTTGGTACACCCAAGCCAACTAACTTGGGAAGTTATTTGATATGGGAAAGGTTGGGTCCAACCATGTGGGGCTCTCGAATACGAAGATTTACTCAAAGGAGTCTTTACCGGACTTAAAAAAAGAAATCATAGGTTTGAAGGGTCTAGGGGTAAAATGGTCTTTTTCCTAGCTAAGGGTAGTATTGTAATTACCCTAAATATGTAATTAATTATTTAATTAATAAAGTGGAGGGGCAATTTGGGGAGAGAGGGCTGAAATTGAGCCTATGAAATGAAGTCTTGCTCCACCCGGGTTCGAACCTAAGTGGGAGCAATGATTTAATGTTTTTTTTGTTATTGGTGAATTAATTTAATAAATTAATAATTAATGGCTGATTTAAAAAGGAAAATCAGATTTTATTATTAATTATTATTTATTTATTAATTATTTAATGTTTTTTTTTTAAATTGACTAAGTCTTGCCAACTATCCTAGTTTTAAGAGGCACTATCTCACACAAACTCTCTCGGTCACGCCTAAATATCTCTGTCTCTCTCGTCCAAATTGTTTTTCTTGGATGCAAAAACAGAATATAAAAACATTATAAAACAATCAAAAGTTCTCTACACTCAAAGAACTTACAAAAAAAATATACAAGCAAGCAAGCTAACTTAAGAAACGAAAATTTTGCATCATCTTCTCGACGGGTAAGGTGGGAGTTTCTATGTTGGACGTTGGGTTGGTTGTGATTCTGGGCATCAACTTTTAGTGTTTAACAACACCAAGAACAGGTATGGGTTTTCTCTCTTAAAATCCTTTCTCCAAGAGAAATTTCTTTTTACAAAATTCAACATGTGAAAATAGGACTGTCCCCTTTATTGTTGAACTCCTTGTCCCTAGTCTCCTTCCGATTTCAATATAAATTAGTTTAGAAATCATGTTGTTGGTATGGTTGCTGGTAGCTAAGTGTTAAATATGATGTTCCTTATGATTTTATGTTTGGATATAGTAAGCATGTTCAATGATGTCAACCGAAAATGATGTGGTGCAATGTGTAAAATGTTTGTTGTTGTTTTCCATTTGAACTCTTAAAATGGCTTGTTTGATGATAGGAATTATTGTGCATAAGGTGTGTAAATTGTGATGTAAATGAAGTGTAAGGTGGATGATATTAAGTGGAAAAATCTAAGCTAAAACAACAATGATTCTACACCTAAGAATGTGATAAACGAATTGTGAAAGTACCTCAAAACGAACGTATGAATGTTGTTAAATGAAGGCTAGAAAAGTTAATAAAATTTCTAGCACCTGGTGATGGAATTTTCGGCCGGAATACTTGAGGTTGAGAGGTTTAAAAATATATTTAAAACATGTGAGGTCAGTGGGGATTGAACCCAAGACCTCACTACATGAAAGCTAAAAAAAAAGAGAGGTGTGGGATTCGAACCCACAACCTCTCGGCCAAACAAGAGAGTAAGAGGGAAATTTTAAATTAATTAAAATAATGGGAGGAGTGGGATTCGAACCCACAAACTCTTGGCTGAAGGAGGAGACAATGAGAGAAATTAAAAAGAAAATAAAGTGAGGCTGTGGGGGCTCGATCCCACAACCTCACTGCCAACGCTTAAGTAGTTAACTTTTAAATGAAAATAAAAATAAGGAGGCTGTGGGGGTTCGAACCCACAAACTCTAAGTCCCATGCGAAATAAAGAAAAAAATAAAGAAAGGCTGTGGGGGTTTGATCCCACAACCTCCTGGTTAAGCCAAAATGGACAAGGAAAATAGATAGAAAATAAAAAGGGGGCTGTGGGGGTTCGAACCTACAACCCCTCGGCCAAAGGAGAGAAGTTCTAGAAAAAAGGTACTAAAAAGAAATGTTGATGTTAAGGTTCGATCTAGGGTCCCAATGTCATGAGGACTAAAAATAAAATCAAGGAAAAATGTAAGTGTTGTCCAAGGGATTCGAACTTGGGTTCCCTTGCCACAAATTTCCGTATTGATGCATAAATTATACGTGAATTAAATGTTCAAGAATAATGTCACCTACTTAGATCAAAATCGAAATCTTGGCATACATACAAGATACATAAGTCTTGTACTACATAATCTGAGGAAGCCATGAGTCACTTAACAAACTATGAATGAAGCCTCATGGCTTGTATGTATAGACCCATAAGTCTAGCATACGATTAAAAAATAAGTGAACCTAAGATGTATGTAATGAAATGATGAAACCCTAGAAGGGTTAAGTACGGATAGAAGATACACTAAATGGCCAAGTGCGTTGCCATATGACGAAATGAACAATGAAATGATGAAACCCTAAAAGGGTTAAGTAAGAGTGTGAAACACACTAAATGGCCAAATGCATTGGCATATGATGAAATGAATATTCACGTAAAAAAAGGGGGTGAGTAATTATGAGGAGAAAATGTGCTAATATTAATGAATATGGTGACAACATGATATGAGGCTAATGTAAAAGATGGGAGCAATCTCAAATGAGCCTAAGTAAATGTTACCAAAACATATTCACCAATGAGAGAGTAAGATTAATGAAGAGAACAATCTCTATGAACACTCTAATGAAAGTATTGAGATTAACACACTTAATACTAATGATGAGATGAGAAATCATCTATTGAGCTATGATGTCCTCATACTAGAAGCCAGGTTCCATGACATATGAGTTAAATGAAATGGAACTTTATACTGAGCACCGATAGACTAGCTATGAGCCGTGATGCCTTCTTTCGGGAAGGGCAGATGTTCACGTAACTCTCATGAGATGAGACTGTCCGGCATGCCGGGTATGGGTTTCCTTATATCTCCTAGTCTTTGAACCTATACTGCCAATATAGGGATTTAGTAGGGTTCAATCCCATATATACGCTAGCATGTTTTGGGTCACTTTGGCCGGTTATTCCACCTCTTTTCGTTGTAGGGCAGACACTGGATTTCATGATGCTCACATGATCTATGTCGATTAAATTTAAAGTTCCTAATGAATGAATGAGGCTAGCCTCAAATGATGTACACAATAAAATGAATGATACCAAATGTGTTAGGATAGGATAATCAAGAGGTGAGCTAGAATCAAGTAATGATACTAGGTTATTCTTGGTCATTGCACAGCAAACCCGATGAGAGTCTTAAACTACATCCCAGGTATAGCTGGTGCTTACACTAGCTTATGAATGAATGAGATGAAGTACGTATGAATGAATGAAGCAGACTCTGTGTTTGCGAATGAAGACTCCCTAGTTAAGGTCCCATATGTTGAGCTATCATTTTGGAAAGTCTTAATGTCAAGTCCATGATTCCAACATCTCATGGCATATGAATGAATGTTATAAAAGATTTTATGTGCTATATACTACGTGATATAATATGTGAAATATGTTATGTGCTGTTTGCAAAATGATAAGTTTGATGATGCATGTTACACTCATGGCATAAATTTCCTAATCCAAATTTGGAAATTTCACTAACTTTCCTAATCCCAATTCGGCAAGTCCACTGACTTGAATTTCCATAATCATGTTGTTAGGAAAGAGCTATTCTTACTCATGCATGTCCTTTGTGTGTGCTTGCATATACCCATACTTAGTACAAGTGTGTACTAATTCCATACAACTCTATATTTTTAGGTGCAGGCACAGGTGGACGCTAGAGCTTACAGGTTGACGTTGCAGCTATCCAGACGTGGAGCTTTCATCCGGACTTGGTAGGCCCTCATGCTTTCAAGGATGTCTACCGTTATTATCTAGCTTAGATGTAGGCTTTAGCTAGTGGAGCATGTTCCACTATTGTTTCTTTCCACTTTCATTTCATACTTTGTATTGGTGCCATTTTGGCAAAAATACATTTAAGGCAATTATGAATTGTTTCTTTCATTTGATTATATCTATATTAGATGGTTGATTTGTGAACGCAATGATGTTGAGTATAAAATGTTTAGCATGAATTAAGAAAACAAAATTTTCAATTTTTCTGCTAAAATTAAGCTAGATGAAGTAAGAATGACGTATGTAGGCATGTCTGCGACCTCTGAGAGGTCAACGACGCCGATCTCGTCTGGGATATAGGTTCCAGTCGTGACATCCTCGTTGGCATTACTTAATGTATTATGATATTATCATGTTATAACTTGAATAGTGAGTATTGTGAAGGTCTTGATGGCTTATGAGTATATGTGAAGTCAAAACACGAGTTCTTTTAAAGGATGTTATCTGATCATGTTAGGCTAGATTGTTGCGTTGTATGTATATGTTTGATGTTGAGGTGTGAATCCTCTTACTTGACTGTATGAATCTTATGATGAGTCAAGGTGATAATTTATAGTGTTTTGTAGGGTGACTTGCAAGTATATGTAGTTGACCCTATGTGTTATATGCATGATATTGTGCGTTTGATAAGATGGTAATGAAGTGTGTCTTGTTTAGGTAGACCTATGTCCCTTACTTGATACATGAAAAACATGAATATGAATCCTTGACTTAGTAGGTTAGAACACCCTTTGTCATGAATGTATATGTATGAATGGAATATGATCTTGAATATAGCAAAGAAGGTCATTTATGTGGAACCTTTTAGAAAGAAGGTTATGATATCCTTGAAGTTGAAAGACGTAATCGTATCCTTCTCGTGTGAATTGTGGAATTAAGGTTTATTGCCTGGAACGACTTGAAATCATCCTTTGGAAAGTCATTGAGCTATCTTCTTAACCGTTGAAAGGCAACCCTAGGGGACTTCTTTGGTAAAGTGTGTTATGATTTGGTTATGAACTAGATAAGGAATCTCTTCATTTACTCCTTTATTGAATTACTCTATGAGAATAAAGGCTAGAACCGAGTGGTATGTTTGTGGAGTTGATCTAGTTGAGGATGAGGCTAGAGTATAAAGAAACTCTTCATATTCCTTAACCATGTGCCTACATGGGTTGTGTCCTAGTTCTACCATTGGCAAGTAGAACACCCTTTATATGAGTAGGGTTGACTCGGGATTCCATGCTTAGCTACCATGGTCTATGTTGGTTATTTCCTATTCTCATAATGTGGGATACATGCTACTGTTGTATGAGTTCTATGAAGTTTAGGTAGTGGAATGAGATGCTATCTAGACATTGCACGATTAGTCTTTGAAGATGTTAATATGTGAGTCCCTAGGTCTTCTCCAAGACCATTATGTGAATGTCCTTAAAAATTGAATATATCTTAAATGATCTAATTAACATAATGACTTAAGTGAAGGTATGTTAATGAAAAGGCAAGTATCTAGAGTAGCTTTGAGGATTGCTTAGGTAGGCTTGGAGAGGGTGTATGGGCGTTCTATTCTTGTCTTACTTAGGTCAATCTTTGAGTAATTCTAGGTAGGGAGTTTGATTAATTAAATGGGAATAATATTATTTTAGGTAGTCTAAAGGATCTCTTGGTGTGTGTGAAGGGATTGTATGGGTGGTCACTTCATAACTCATTCAAGTGAACCTTAGAATCACCTTTGGTAGGAGGGTCTACATGTTTATATGTTTTGATGTGTTCTTGATGTTATCTTGTGATATGTGACTTATATGTGAAGTTGGTGTGACATGTGCTTTTCTATATTATGATATGAAGGCTTTACGGCAAAAGAGCATATTTTGATACAAACGTCCATTTCTCATAATTTTATGCATTATGCCATACTTAGTACATGCATTGTACTAATTCCATACATTTTGTCTATATCTAAAAGTGTGGCTAGCATGTGAGAGGCATCTTGAAGCAAGGC
Organism: Solanum pennellii; assembly: GCF_001406875.1. Classification (NCBI taxonomy): domain Eukaryota; kingdom Viridiplantae; phylum Streptophyta; class Magnoliopsida; order Solanales; family Solanaceae; genus Solanum; species Solanum pennellii. The sequence goes on from NC_028645.1 coordinate 28,828,420, forward strand.
TTGGAAACTAGGACTCTTTCAAGCAAAGTTGGGGTATGTCCTCACTTGATTCGAGGACATAACTATCTATAGATTTCTTTCATTAAACAATTATTGTAATAGAGTAAGTTTCTATATTTCAATTGTATGGTCCATGTCCCAAGTATTCTTGAGTCTAAGATTGGCGTATGTTGGGACTTAGTATTTCCTATGGTTTTATATGAAAGATGTTATAAGGTATTATTCGTGTGAAAATTTTTAATTCGACACTACTTTTAATATATGTGTGCAATGAATGATGTCAAAGGGTTTGTACAAGACCTCCGAGAGGTCAAATACGCCATTTTTCAATTCGAGAACATCATATCTCCTAGAGTGTACTCTCGGGGTGTGACACTAAGTAATTTACTACATGCATACAACATAATATCATACTCTATCATAACATGCTTGATTCATACGTTCATATAAAGATTGACATACATAACATGTGATCAACTTAATCATAAGTGAACACCATTAGAAGTCTCATACCCTCCCTCACACTATGTAGTAGCCTTTAGGATAAGCCCTAATAAGAGTTCACATACTTAACTTATCCATTTACTTTTACATTAGGGAAATTAGTGCAATAACCGACATGAGACCATGTGAGCTATATGAAATCCAGTGTTCTACTCCTACACCGGAAAGAGAGGGTTAACACTTGCCTAAGGTGTAACCTTTCATACATAGCTATCTAGGTGGATCCACTAAGCTATAGTCCTATGTGGGCACATAGTTAAGGGTCAAGGAGAATGCTACTAGAAACCTTGACTTACTAGACGTGGAGGTTTCCATCTTATGAGACGACACATATATTTGGAATCCAGACTTTCTAACGAGAAAAAACCCACATGAGAGGCCGGACTTACTAAACGTGAGACCTCCATCTCATTTATATTCCCTTTCAGTGCTAAGCATTTATTCCTTTAGTAAACATCATACTCATCATATAATATCACATTAGTCTCTTTTAGACCTCTAAGTGAACATTTCATCATTATAGGTCATAGGTATTCATAAGTGAGAACTATCCCTTTCACTTTAGAAACCACATACATGTGATCAAACCTTTCACTCAACACTTTATAATAATGAGAAACTACTTTCAATCATATAATGATTTGTAACACACTAAAAGGAACTAGGTTGAACTAGATTCAAGCATGAGTGTGATGAGGTTCTAAAGTCCTAAAAGGGTTTATAATGATGTCCTTAGTAAGTGTATAAAGTTTGGTGATGTTTGGGGGAAAAACATCCATGAGGTTTGGAAGGTGTGCCTTAGAATGTGCTTGTGTGTCCTTATGTGTTTTAGCAAGTTTTACGTGTTCGTTTTTGGTTAAAATTGATGCGGTGTGATCCTAAGACCTAGATGACCATGTTTAGGGGTTCAAATTCCTAGTACGACTCCACATAGAACCGACAAGGGGCCCTATAAGAGGACCCCATCTCTTCGGCAGGATGCTGCCAAGCAGTGGCAAACAACGGCCACAAGGGATGGACCGTTGGTCAAAAAATGGCCCGCTGACCATCGGCGTCGATTGGCACTGCAAGGTCAGAAAGGCATTCACAAGATGGAGGCTCAGACCCAATCGACGGACCACATCAAATGGGCATCGACTGGGCGACGGCCCGTCACTAGAGGGGCGTTGGTTGTGCCTGCAAAAGCCGCTAAAAATCTGCCAAGGCTTGGCGTGTTTGGTAAATTCACCCCAAGTATTTTATGAACCGTGAATGATTATTTTTGTATGTTTTAGATATATTACGAGGGTTCAAACATTAAGACCCAAAACCCCTCCCTCAAAAAACACTTTCTCAACCCCATAGATGCTTAAGCTTAAGGAAGGCTAGGAGGGCTGGTGGTGGAAGTTTTACTCATCAAAGGTTAGTGGGTTTATTCTCATTGAGTTATGGTAGTCATCCTTGAACTCCCTTTCATTCAAGGAGCCACTTCTAAATGATTTCAAAAAGGGTTTTCAAACTCCAACTTATTTATTCCTTGACTCTAAGTATAGGTTTTTGCATAAAAATGTTTTAATGACTAAAATGAGTTGTTTCTAATGTTAAATGGTGATGTTAATGTGAAAACCTCAATAAAACCATGATTATGCATATTTCTAACTTTTATCTTATGAAATGGGTTTAATGAGCATGAACAGAAAGTGTTGGAGTTATGGTTTCTTTATGGTTATATTGTGATTTAGATACTGCCCTAAGGGATATTTTGATGATGAATTATTGGAGAACATTTGAATAGATGGTGAAAACTTGGATTAGTGGTAAGTTGGTTGTATTATTTATCTCTTATTGTGAAATGTTCTTGAGTGGAATGATCCACCTTTGGTGGCGGTGTTTACTTGAAGTATATGAATATGTGTATTGTGATTATTGCCATGAAGGCATAGAATGTGAAGTAAAGAAATGATAATGTTGATGTTCATGTTGCTATGTTTATTGAAGCTTGAATTGTATGTAATGTAGATAGTATGTTAAATGAAGTATGTGTATATGAGAAGCATGTTAAGGTGTGAAATATGATGAATGAAGATGCATGCATGTTTAGAAGTCAATGTTACAAAAATGGTGAGAATGTGAAAGGTGTGCTCACATGTACACACACACTCACACTTTGAATGAATGAATGAACCTAACGAATGTGAAAGGGGTGTTTTGATGTGAACACTCACTGTGAGTTAAGATGAATTGTTTAGTAGCAACCTCACTATTCCCAAGAGCTTTCTAAGATAGGTTGGAGGTTGGATACCCGTTATGAGTTGAGATGTGGTGTTCCAATGTAACCTTTAGGGATAAGTACCCTTAGTGAGTTGAGATGTGGTGCTAATATTAGCTATTCGTTATCCTATAGTAATGAATGATTAAGACTTCGTGGGGGAGTTATGCTTAGCACCGAGAGGATATGAAGAAGAGGTGGTTACACGTTGTGAGTAGAGATCTTGTACCTAATGTACCTCTTGAGATGAATACTCTTCGTGAGTAGAGAGTGAGTTACTTAGAAGCAATCCCCTTATCCATTAAGTATGCGCCCGCATAGGTGTAACTATTGGAGACTCCATGTAAAGGCTAAAAGAATAACCCTACCCTATCCAAGTGGGGATCCCTCATCCAAGAGGGGTTAATATAGGGATTCCATGTCTAGATCTCATGGTCTATGTCGGCTAAAGCTATGCCCCACAAAATAATGTAATGAACTAGGTATCCTAAGGAGTGTACTACTGATGGTAGGTGGTGGTATGGGACGCTATTTATCCATTGCACAAGTAAACACTTGAAAGGGGAGTCTTGGTGTGTCTTTATATGTATTGTATGAATGTGTTATTATGTGATGAAAGTGGAGTTATGTGATGTAATGTCTAATGTTAAGGAAGCATGTTAAACTTATGTCTTGTATAATGAAGTTTATGAATGATAAATGTGGTGTATCTAACCTCATGGAATCCTCAAGGAGCACAAAGTGAAAGTAGTAGTATGGGATGCTATTCTTAAATTGCACTTTGTGTAACTTGCAAGTCCACTTGGGGAAGGGCATCTATGTGGAGTTCTAAATGCAAGTCTGTTTCTCTAAATTTCTAGTTATAAGATGTGGACTTGTTACCCAAACTAAGTAAGCCTATAATGGGTAGTCTTGAGGGTCACCTAGGTGTGCACTGAAGGAATTGTATGGGTGATTCCTTCATATCTTACCTTAGTTAATCTTAGGATAATCTTGGTTAGGGAAACTTCAAAGGAAATGAGTTCACTGTGAGATTTCATGAAGTTCACTGTCATTTCACTTGAATTCACCGTAAAGTGACCTTTTGTGTTAAAATCTTGAAATTAATTTTCTACGTGCCAAATGATGATTAATGTGCTATTTCACTTCTATATTCTTTTAAGTTTTACTTAATTGGCATGAAAGCTTAATTCTACTAAAACCTCACTTTTCACATGTTTTTGCATATGCCATACTTAGTACAATGCTTGTACTAACCCCATACTTTTCTATACTCTATAAGTATAGGTTGGAGGCAAGTTGAAGACTAGAAGGCAAGCTTGGGAATTGACTCTCTCAAGACTAAGTATATCCTCATATATTTGAGCGCATAGTTCTATTTCTTTAATATCTATTATTAAGACTTATTATGTGTTTTGATTCATTGTAAAGGGTTGTGTCCCTAAGATATTTAAGTGTGTCTTTAAGTTGGCTTGTGAAGACGAGACTACTCTTTAGTATTTATGAAAGATATTTTATTATTATTATTAATGTCATGAAAAGTTTTAATTCCGCACTACTTTTGATGTATCATGCGATGAATGATAGGTAGTATGCTAGTACAAGACCTCCAAAGGGTTAAGTACGCAATTGTTCCGACCTAAGGGTTGCCTAATCTTCTAGGGGTTACATTCGGGTCGTGACATAATCAAACCATATCATACTTGCATAGTTCTTAACCAATTCAATAGTCTAGGGTTAATGATGAGGAACACTTGTTATCAACATCACAACCACACATTAGATGTAGAAGCATTACAATCGAAGTAACTCATACTTAATAATTGAACTCAAGAAGAATCAATATTCATACCTTCTTTCCCTTTTCATTTATTTAATACTTCAATTACCAAAGAATACATAATCAATGCATAAAAAAGTTAAATTCAAGAAGTATACATAGCAATTACTATTCTAGATATTCATATAGTCATCATCTTCGACAATTACCGTAGAACTTCAAGGTATAATGCGTTTAGGGAAGAACAAGGGTTCAAGGGACAATGTTGAGTTATTACCAAAAATTGACCATCAATACTTAGTTAAACAATGATAAATGACTATTATTCATCATAATTGAATAACAATTTCATTTTGAAAAGCAAACTTATGTCTAGATTGAAACCCTAGTTTTGAGAAAGTTGAAAATCATCTTTGAAAGGACCTCTTGGGGAAAGAGATCCCAAGAGTGAAAGACACCATACCTTAGGGATGATCTTGCCACGAATTTGAGATGAAATCGTTGGTGAATTCATCCTAGACTTGGATTTTTTTGAATTCGTCCTAGACTTTGATCTCTAGTGTTCCTTCAATGGAGGTTTGAGTTTGGGAAAAGAGAAGCTAGAGAGAAGTTAGAGATATGTGGGTTTGTGAAATAATGGGGTTTAGGTTAGTTAATGAGTAGGAAACCTTTATATTTTCCTTAACTAACTTAATTAACCACCCATAATACCAAATAATTACCTAACAAAACTAACCTCTAACTTAGAAGATTTGATAGTACAGTTGAGCTCCAAACCTACGACCTCTCGTCTACGCCCCATAGCTCAATCGATGGCCCCGTACTGCACGGGCGTTGTTTGTGACTGAGAGTTGGTTTTTGGACCAATTATGGAATGTGGATAAGTCTATACCTATGAATCGATCAAAGAGTCATTGACCCATTGATGGCTCGTCGTTTGATCCATCGTTTGGCCACTTCCAAATTGACAGCTTTTGATCAAATGCAAGGGTCCCCTCCAAGGACCCTTAGGGTGGTCCTTGGGGGGTCGTACCCGGACGTTTAGACCCTAAACACACTCTAATACATATTTATTACCATTTAACCAAATTTCACTAAGTTTCGACTGTTAAAACCCCATGAAACATACCAAGGCGCACTAGTACACATTTCACGATTCTCTGGACGTCATGATCGTTTCTTAACGTTTTGACTCTAATACTTATTACTTAGTTCCAATAAACTATTTTAGGCTTATAAACAGTGTTTTAAGTCTTATTTCATGTGGTGAGGCTCTATACCAAGTCATAGACTTTCGTAATGTTACATTATTTCGATTAAAATAAAAGTTATAGATAGTATAGCCTCTTTTTATGTCGAATATAAATATATATTTGAATATGGAAGGATAGAACATAAAAATATCTCCTCTCCTTTTAAGAATCAAGATGATAAAATAGAAAAAGTCTACAAAGCTAGTTACAATGATATATGATTCTAGTTATGAGATGTAGAAAAAGTGGGGAAAATAGGGAACACTCAGTCCATCATCATAATTATATATATATTACCATGTTTAATTTACTAAGGAAAAAACAATCAACCTATCAAACTCAAAAAACAATATAAACACCAAAAGACTAGGAAAGGTGATTCTACACATCTCAATCACCAAAATAACTTGTTTATTTGAGTATTGATTATTGTCTCTACAAGTCTTAGTCTTTTTTAATAGACAAAGTTTGTGGGATAGGATCTTCGAGAATATAGTTGATCATGATTTTATGATATAGGGAGACTTTAATGATTTTAGTATATTGGAAGACATAATGACATGCCTTATAATAAAAGAAGAAGCCAAAATGAAAACTCACTTAGAGTAGCAACAATGCCGAACTAATTAACAAACAAGTTAGATATGAGAGAGCATTGAACAATCAAAACTAGAAATGATTATTTTCTAGAATTTCTCATCTTCTACAGACATGCCTCGTTCATTCTGCACTTGTCATATATAGATTTGGAAGGAAAACACTCCACCATATTATTAAACACATAATTCAAATATGAGGCTATATATGTGTTTCAATTAAAGATATTATAACCAGGTCCTGAGAGAGCTCTAAACACTAAATACACAAAGCAACACTACCAATAGAAATCATCCTATTCCTTTGAATAGAGTAGTATGTTAGGAACGAAAATATTAGGGTGTCATGCAGAAGCTAGAAAAGCAAACCTCGAAAAACTAGGAGTAAGAAGACAAATGAGAAGTATATTAAAAGACACAATTATTTAACGTGGTTCAGTCAACTGACCTACATCCACAAAGGAGATAATCAATTCACTATGTAAATATGAGAGTACAAAATATAGAGAGAAATAACCCCAACCAATTCACTCGGAATACAAGGAGGTTCTCACAAGTGATACCGTATTGCTTATGTGTCCCACAAATTCTCCTCCCTAACCAAAACTTGCAAAGCCCCTAGGACTACATTGTGAATATTGATTAAGTTAGAAGGAACACACCTGTATTTATAGAGTCCTAAATATTTTGTTACAAGAAAAAGACTTGTCAATCCTAAAACTTTTCATAAAAAGAAACCTTATTTGTGGTCACAAAATACGGGCAATTAATACCGAATGAATCCCCCCCTGTCTTGAATTTCTGATAAAATAAATTCATCCATCTTACACATAATCTGCAACAACTTGCAACTCCTCTTCATAATCTCCTTTTGTAAAATATATGTCTCAACGCCGAGAACCTCTCTTAGACAATTTTTCCAACGAATATCTGCAATACTGTCAAATAGGTTATGGAAGAAATACACCCTCAAGATGAACACCCAATTTTTAACTTGGTTCAACCATCAATTATCGAACCACTTAACTTGGCTCCATCATTGAACTATTGAACTTGAATCTGATGCTACTTGTTATAACTGAAAATATAAGGGTTTCATGTGGAGGCGAGAAAATCAAACGTTGAAAGACCTCGAGTAAGAAGACAAACGAGAAATATACTAACCAATACAAAGATTTAATGTGGTTCGATCAACCGACCTACTTCCACAAAGGAGATGAGAAATTCATTATATAAATATGAGAGTACAAAAAATAGAGAGAAATAACTTTAACCAATTCACTCGGAATACAAGGAGGTTCACACAAGTGATAATGTATTACTCGTATCCCACAAATTCTCTCCCTAACCAAAACTCTCAAAGCCTCTAGGACTACATTGTGAATATTGATTAAGTTAGATGGAACACGCCTCTATTTATAGAGTCCTTAATCTTTTCCTACGAGAAAAAAACTTGCAAATCCTGAATCTTTTCCTAAAAGAAAGCCTATTTATGTCTAGAAACTCATAGAAATTAATATCCAATAAAGTAGACTATTGAAGAAAAAAAAAGACTAACACTTTTTCCATACGCACCAGATTTCCATGAGGAGAATTATAGATCTAGAAGTAACTGAAAAAGCTTATTAGGAAAGTTACCATAAACTTTCAAAAGGAATACGTTTCAAAGGAGTGAAAGAAGCCCCATCACGTCAATTAGAGAAAGACTTAGTCGAATTAGAATAGGATTCTAGGCAAGTCTTGAACAAAATATAAGTTGGATTGAAGACAAGGACAAAATAGAGTCCTAGTCCACCAAGTTTTATCCATATTGTTGTTTTATTTTTAATAACTAATTTCTGGGTGTAGGATATATTGATTTCATTATTTTATATGATATTATAGTAGGTATTGTATTGAGTTGTAAAGGGAGAAATAAGAATTAAGAGTGTTGGTAAATTTAAGAATCTAGTATGAGTTATTAGAATGCATAGAAGTCAAGAAGAACATTTTTATTGATGTCTTCAGATTACATTTGTAAGACCGAATGGAAAACAAAAAGCAGTAAACCCATTACTAGCATATTCCTAACTCACTTACTCCTAAATAAAAGGAATAAATGGCTAACAACTAATTGACTAAGTCTTATCTAATATAAAGTAGTAAAAGTAAAAGTAATTGCAGTTGAAAATGCAAATTCCTAGCACTCCTCCTTGATTCGGAAACTACAAACTCCAATTTTCTATTTGAGAAGCTGAAACTTGCTGACTGGTAAAGGCTTAGTGAATATATCAGCCAATTGTTCTTCTGTCTTGCAGTAGACAAGGGTTATATCTCCATCTTTTTGCACTTCTCTCATGAAAAAAAACTTGATTTTGAAGTGATTAGTTCTTCCATGAAACACAACATTGTGAGATATAACTATTGTTGCTTCATTGTCCACGAACACTTTGATGCGTCCAATTGGTTCCATATGTAAATCAACAAGAATTTTCTTCAGCCACAATGCTTGATTCAATGCTCTGCAGCTGCCTCAAACTCAGCTTCGGCAATAGATTGAGCTACAATATCTTTTTTCTTACAACTCCATGAGAAAATTTCTGAACCATGACTAAAATAGTACATGAAGTACACTTTGCATCATCCTCGGAACCAACCCAATCACTGTTGGAATACCCATAAAGCTTTACGGGTAGACTTTTCTGAAACTTAAATCCATAGGTGGTGGTTCCTTTGATGTATCGCACAACTTTTTTGGGCTGCCTGCAAATACACTTCACCAAGAAAATGCATGAATCTTGACAAAACATTTACTACATACAATATATCGGGTCTTGTTACTATAAGTACATTAAACACCCAATGAAACTTCTGAAGTATGTCGCATCCACCTTTTCGACTCCATCATCTTTACTTAGTTTATCCTTTTGGTTCATGGGAGTGCTAATCTCTTCGCAATTTTCAATTTTGAATTTCTTGAGAATTTCCTTTGCGTACATTTTCTGGCAAAGGAAAAACTCATCTTTTCCTAGTGTAATATACATTCCAAGGAAATATGTCATAATACAAAGATCAGACATTTCAAAAGCTTACATCATATGTCGCTTGAACTCATCAATTAGCTTTTCACTGCTCCTTGTATATCAAAAGGCCATCAAACATAAATAGAAACAGCTAGAATCTCACTGATATTATGTTTAACAAACAGTGTGAATTCTGAAACTCTTTTCAAAATAGAGACCGACCAAATAATCATCTATTCGCTATACCAAGATCTTGGTTCCTGTTTTAAGCCATAAAGAGCTTTATGTAGTTGATAGACTTTATCTTCCTTTCTATCTATAACAAACCCTTCAGGTTGCTCAACATAAATTTCTTCTTAAAGAATGCCATTAAGAAACGCTGATTTGACATCCATTTGATGTACTTTCCAGCCACGTTATGCAGAAGCAGTTATAAGCAATCTCATTGTGTCAAGCCTAACAACTGGAGAAAAAGTGTCAGAGTAATCTACACAAAAAATCTGCACATAAACCTTAACTACAAGATTTCTTCATGCTTTTTGATTTAACCATCAGCATTTAGCTTGGTTCGGAACACCCACTTTATCGCAATTACTTTTTTTGCCTTGAAGTTTGTAAACAAGATGCCACATATCATTTTTTTCGATCATCTTCCTCCATTGCATTTCTCCACTCGGGGTCTTTGAGAGCATCTTTAGGGTTAGCAGGTTCATGAATCACAACATTGCATCTCTCATATATATCAGAGAGCAATTGAGTTCCCCAAACTAGTGGATCATCGTCCCTTTAATTTAACCACAACCTTGTTTTCTGCATGAAATTTCTTGTGTCATCCCAATCCCATTCTTCATTCTCCATGAAATCGACATCTTTGCTGATAACTATCTTCTCACCTTCAGGTTGAAATATTTGCATGCTTTTGAAGCATTGCTGTACCCAATAAAAAAGCTCGGGCAGCCTTCTTATCTAATTTATCCCGTTTGACCTGAGGCACATAGGTAAAACAAAGACAACCAAACACATTAAGAAAATGCAGCGGAGGCTTGTATCCATACCATGCTTCAAAAGAAGTTTGATCTTTCACAACTTTTGAGGGAATTTGATTTTGTAGGAACAAAACTGTATTTGTTGCCACTACCTAAAACCTCTTCAGGAAATTGTTTTCATGCAACATACATCTTGTCATCTCCATGATAAATTTGTTTCTTCTCTCACTAACTCCATTTTGTTCTGGAGTATAAGGAGTAGTAAGTTTGACGTTCAATCCCTGCGTCTTCACAAAATATATCAAACTAATGAGAAGTGTACTCCTTGCAACAACTTTCATTTTCCAAGTTCGCTTTCATTTTCCAAGTTCGCTTTCTAAAATTTGCAACAACTTTCATTTTCCAAGTTCGCTTTCAACTTCGAAAAAATGCTCTTAACCTCTTATTTGTAATTTAAAAGTAAATCCAACATATTCGGGTCAGATCATCAATAAAAATTACATGATAAAGACTACCATTAAGTGAAAGAGTCCTTTGGGGTCCTCCAATATTGGTGTGAACCAGCTGCAACTTTTTTGTTGCTTTACAAGTTGTCTTCGGGAATGGTAGTCTACTTTGTTTTCCAAATTAACAAGTCTGACAATATTCAGAATTCACTCCCGATTTAAAAAGATTCTCGACTATCAACAATTCTTGCATTTTGGGAAGCCCTTGATAATGATAGTGTCAGAGTCTCTTATGCCATAACTCAAAAGCATTTTCTCTTAACGAATAAACTACTTGTTTTTCCTCCAATGGATTTAATGAGAAACTTCTGCCTCTCATTTTGACTTTAAACAAGTCATGTCCGGAGGCTTCCTTGATCAAACAATGTTTATCTTCGAAATACAATTTGAAACCTTTTTCTAAAAATTGACCAACAGTTAACAAGTTTTGATCTAAATCTTGTACATAAAGAACATCGAAATTTTTTTTAGTACGTGATTGTGTTTCAATTGTAATAGGTCTCATTCCTTTTGCCGAAATATAATCGCCATGATCTATTCTGACTTTTGTTACTCCAGTAGTCTTCAGATATTTTAAGAGATCTTTGTCATGAGTCATATGTTTTATGCATCCTCTATCAATCGGCGAAGCCTCAGTTGAAACATTGCCTGCAAAACACGATGCCACAAAGAGTTGATCCTCTTCCTGTTCATTAACAATCTGCGCATCTGCGTCTTGTTGCTGCAATTTACTCTTGCAAATAATTGCTTCATGCCCTAGTTGGTTACACTTACTGAATTAGCATCCTGCGTTTTCCAACACTTAGACGGCGCGTGCACATTCTTTCCATAATGCTTACAAAGAGGATATTTTCCTTTAACGCTACCTGCTTTGCATTTGTTGTTATAGCTAGCTTCTCCTTCTCCATTTGTTGGCTGGTTCTTCTTATTGTTTTTATTTTTGTAGCTTCCACTCTCTTCATTCTTGACCACCAATGCTCCATCTCTAATTCCATCTTCTCTTATAACCTTTCTTTGTTCTTGAGCCTGCAAGGAATTCAATGATTCCGCCAAAGTGATTTTTGACAAATTCTTGGTATTCTCCTAAGCGGTAATTGTGGCTTCAACTCTTTTAGGTAGAATAACCAGAATCTTTTCAACAATATGCGAGTCTTTAAACTCAAAACCAAGTAATTTTACTCTGTTGCTATGGTCATAAGCCTGTCAGAGTATTCTTATCCGATTCTTTCATCTTCTGTAACTCAAAGTCTCTAATGAGATTCAGCACTTACATACCTTTGATACAATCATATTCTTCATATTATGCCTTGAGATAATCCCATATGACTTTTGATTATTTTAGAGACATGATACGAGTGAAAATTGTTGAAGAGATTGCTGAAAAAAGACATGTGTGTTGCCTTAGATTATCTGATTTTCTTGTCCTTGTGATTTTTGATTTGAGGCATTGTTGGGTTTCCGGATAGCATAAGAACTTCATAGTCTTCCTCGATTACCTCTCAAAAAACTAAAGCTTCGAGATAAACTTCCATCCTCACTGCGCACATGTGAAAATTTTCACCATTGGAGACAGGAGGTGCCATTACGAAGAAACTTGAGCTTTTTTCCATCTTCAATCTTTTGTTGTTTCTTGTTGTGGTGCTTGAGTCACTTGAAACAATCACTCACAGAAATATCCAGAGATCCTGCAAGATAAAAAAGTTGTAGATACCAATTGTTGGTAAATTTTAGTAGTATGAGTTATTAGAATGCAGAGAAGTCAACAAGAATACTGGTAGAAGAACATTATTATTGATGTCTTCATATTACATTTATAAGACTGAATGGAAAATAATAAGAAGTAAACCCACTACTAGCATATTCCTAACTTGCTAACTTACTCCTAAATAATAAGAATAGATGGCTAACAACTTAAGTCTTATCTAATATAGGTAGTAAAAGTAAAAGTAACTGGAGTTGAAAAGGTAAATTCCTAACAAAGAGTGTAGAGAAGAGGTGATTTAAGGGAATAGTTTCTTAGGTGTTACAAGGACATGAATTGTAAACCTCAAATTATAGTGAAGAGTTGGATCATGGTTTTTGAATCCTAAATATGTGTGTTGATTTACTTCACACAGTTGGAAGAATGCACTCTCCATCAGACTCAAATATGAGTCAAATCATCCAAAGCCTTTGTGTACTTTACTCATTACGGAAGGATGTCTTGGATCTCTTGCATAATTAACTAACTTTTGTCTGAGAATTGCATTCAATAATACTTCATCATACCCCTTAGGCTCAGGAGGTATATATGTTATGTAGTCATTCTCCTTTATATCAACAAAAAGACCACAACACAGAGAGTATAGTTTTTGTGATTGTGAGTTTGTATGAGACTTCTTACCCATCTTCAGTTTGGGGTTATTAAATTTCATTCTTGAAATTCACAATTGAAAGTTGAAATCAAAGTGGTATTCTTTATAAAAATGCTTATAGTAAATTGGGTTTGACTTAGACAATCTCAAACCCACCTCTAGTTTACTCTCTATTCTCTATATTTGGAGAGTAAAAAAGAGAATGGGCACTCTAAGACCATCTCCAACCCACCTCTATTTTACTCTCCATTCTCTATATTTGGAGAGTAAAAAAGAGAATGGGCACTCTAAGACCATCTCCAACCCACCTCTATTTTACTCTCCATTCTCTATATTTGGAGAGTAAAATAGAGAATGGACGCTCCAACCCATCTATATATCACTCTCTATTCTTCAAATGTAAAGAAGTAAATAGTAGTTCTCCAAATTTTGAGAACTAATATTCACGCTCTCTATTTTACTTTTTGACTATTTTATTATTATTTCTATTACTTTTAATCAACATATTATTTTATCTATAATGTAATTAATTAAATATCTAAATATTCATACTTCTTTTTAAATCTAATATAATATTTTTAAAAATATATTATTTACTATATATTACTTTCATTTCAAATTAAAAGTATTTTAATTTTTTTCTCATTTTAATCAATGATATAATTTGATTTTATTATTAATTTTCTCTATAAAGAAAAAATACAATTAAAATGATAAGATGCAAAATTTAATTTAAAAATAATATACAAAATATGATAATTTAAATACAACATAATAATACAATACATAACATTATAATTTAAATATAAGATAAAATACATAACATAATAAATTAACTTGGAATGAAGCAAGAATCATGCCGAAAAGATGAACGTGTATTCGGAATTTTACAATCACGTTTTGCAATTATTATAAGACCGTTACGTTTTTGAGGAAATGAATTTCTACATGAATAATAACTACATGCATTATACTGCACAACATGATAATTGAGGGTGAACATGATCTTAATGCACCAATTCAAGATGTCGTAGAGGTTCCAACTACAACGACGAAAATGGTGGTAGATGAAAATCTATGATTTCAATAATTTTTAGCTATACATAAAAAAAATTAAGGACGATGATGCTCATTTTGAACTCCGTATGCATTAATAGAGCATTTATATAAGTAATGTGATAATTTCAAAAATTGTGTGATTATGTAATTGTATTTCAATCTCATTAGAATTTGTCCATTAATTAGTTTATAATAACATATTTTCTTGAAATTTATGTTATTTAAAAATTTAGAGCAAAATATCATTTTATATTAAATAAAAATTTTTTAAAAATGAGATGTTATATGAAAATTATATAACGTAATTATTTGGAAAAAAATAAGGGATTTATATTATGAAATAAGAAAATAAGAATGAAACAGAAATAATAATATAATATTAAAGAGAGAGAAAAAGATTCTTTTTTAGAGAATAATATAGAGAATTGGGTTGGAGTTGGTTGTTTGGAAAAATAGAGAACTCTACATTTGGAGAGTAAAATAGAGGATAGGGTTGGACATATCCCAACCGACCTTCAAATCACCCTTTATTCTTCATTTATAGAGAGGTGACTAGTAGTTTCCGAATTTGGAGAACAACTATTCACACTCTCTATTTCACTTTTTCATTATTTTATTAGTATTTCTCTTACTTTCTAATTAACATATTATAAGACCTCGAAAATGATTAAGGTGAACTAGAGTCTAATAAGGTTTTCATGATTTTATAAGGTCCTAAATTGGTCTATTATATGTTTTTGAATTAGTGTCTAAGAGTTTAGGTGCATTGGAAGTTAAACGTCAAGGGACGACTAAGACATTCGACGACTAAGTCACCTATGTTCCTCATATGTGGTTCTATGTGTTTATGTGTGACTAATGAGGTAATAAGGTGCTTAAATGAGTTATTATATCATATATAGTCAGTGTGTCAAGTTTCGTGAAGTTTGGAGGTCAAACGTCCAAGAACGTCCATGACGTTCAAAAGTGTTGCCTTGAAATGACCTTGTGTGTCTAAGCATGTTTCATCGAGTATTACGTGTTCGTTTTGAATGAAATTCATGTGAGAGGTCCAAAACTCGTATACCAGCATGTTTCGATTGGAAACTTCCAAGAAAACATCCCTAAGGACCATCCAAGGGTCCTTGAGGAAGGTCCCAAAAGTTGGTGCCAAGACTGTCCATGGCAGCCCCAAACGACTGAGGCAATCGACAACTCGTGGGCCAGTCGATGCCCCGTCGATGGGTGCCGTTGGTTCATATTTGGTCTTGGTAGAGAAGAGAACCATGTTGAGTCTCTGAACCTAACGACGGAAGGACAGGACGGTCCGTTTGTGGACAAACGGTCCATCGACTGCCAACCGTCGATGGGCACTATCCCTGCATGCAGTTCACTTCCAAGTGAGGGGTGCACTTGTTATTTCATCCCACTTCCAAATAAGAGGTTTGGAGGTTCCTAAGGGGTATGTTGGGTATTTTAAACATGTATATAAGTCTTTAACACTTAGAAGATTTCATTCTTCCAAATCAAAACCCCAAATCCCTTAGAAATTCCCTAGAATTCCATTGGAGTCAAAACTCAAGGAAGGGCTTGGATTGAAGAACTTAGCAGAGATTCTTCATAAAATTGAAGAATTGGCTTCATTGAGGTATGGATTTTGATCCTTGAAACTCTCTTCATCAAGGAGCCCAACTTTCAAAGATGTTTTCTAAAGTTTTCAAAGTTGAATTGTCCAATTTCATGATCTATTTATGGGTTCTTGCATTAGTTGTTTCTAAACATTGAATAATGATTGAATTGTTATTTTATTGATGATTTTAACCTAATTAACCTTTTGACTAATATTGATGAATTCTAATGTAGTTTTATGTAGGCTACTGATTGATGTAATAATTGTAGTAAATTGATATCTAGGTTGCATTAGATTGATGAATATGTAGTAATTTGACATAGTTTCATGAATTTTGTTAGAATTATGTTGAATTATTGGTTATGGCCATGGGTAAGGGCCTTGTGATATCAAATGTGGTGATTTCGCATTGGATTATGGTATTGAGAAGGGATTGGTGGTAAGCTGCCCTATTTACTTTATTTTTATAATTATTAGCCTTCATTAATATTGTGATTGGCATGTTCCACTTATGGTGGCGGTTTTATGTTCTTTACTTGCAATTGATGTGGCCTTGTCGGCGTTATTTTAAGTAATGTAATGATCATGTCCTTGTTGGCAAACTACTTGAAGTAATGTGATTATTTGTTTAGTTGATTATGTGAAGTATGATTATGGTTATATACATGTTAAGTAATGTGAAAGTATATATGTGTTCTATTGATGTTATGTAGGTGATCATGTTGGACTATGAATGTGGCTTTGTGTGTATAGTTTAGGGTTGATGTATGTTATTCCTACTTTACTATATATGTCTATGATGGTCATATTTATGTTTATTTGATAGTATATAGTATGACTTGAAGATGATAAGGGTTATTTCTATGTGCTTCTAGAATGACATGTATTATGAGTTAAAGTGAAGTATGTGGTGTCTTATCTTGGTTGACTTGTATCCCTTGATTGATGTATGTATCAAAGTGAATATGTGATGTCTTGACTTAGGATGCTAAAGTCTCTTAGTCTTGAATGTATGAATGACATGTGACCTTAAATGAAGTTAAGAGGGTCTCTTATGTGAAACCTTAAACCTAGTGGAAAGGTTATGAACATGGAAGTAGTAAGCCGTAATCGTATCCTTCATAGTAAAGGAATGATAGAATTAAGGTTAATTGGCTGGAAAGGCATCATATTAATCCTTAGGAAAGTCATCATGAGCTTCTTGTCTCCATTGGGAGGTAGCCCTAGTGGACCTTTCTTTGGTAGGGTAAATGTGATGGGTTATGAAATTGATATGGAACCCCTTTATATGAACCTTAAGTGTAAATTACTCTATGAGAACGAAAGCTAGCACCGAGTGAGTATGGTAAGGGAAGTAGTTCTAGTTAAAAAATGAGACAATATTATAAAACATTACCTTCATATTCCTTAACCATGTGCCTACATGGGATGTGTCTAAGTTTTACCATTGGCAAGTACAACACCCTCATCGGAGTAGGTTAGAACTTCCGATTCCATGTCTTCTTATCATGGTCTATGTCGGTTATTGCCTATTCTCATCTTATGGAATACCTATTAGCATTAGAGAAGTTCTGTGATGTTTAGGTGGTGGTATGGGACGCTTTCTAGACATTGTACAATAGGCTTTAAAGGTGTTATTGGGAGTTCCTAGGTCTTGTCCAAGACCATTACTTGAATGTCCTTTATGTGTTGAATGTTTCCTAGATGAACAAATGAAAGTAATGACTTAAGTTTAAGAAAGTATGTTAAATGAATAAGTACTTATTTAGAGTAGCTAAGGGTTGTTTAGTTAAGGTGTGAAGGGGGCATAGGAATGGTCACTTCGTATCCTACCTAGATGAGTCTTCAGAATGACTCTAGTTAGGGAAGATGTTGATTATGTGGACATGATCTAAACTTACGAAGTTTTAAGGATTATTTAGGTAGTCTTGAAGAGGTCAATCGTGGACGTTATCTTCTTGATTTATTTAAGTAAGTATTTTGATAGCCTTTGGTAAGAGAATGTCATATTATCTATATGTTGATATGTTTGATGTCTTGTAAAGTATGTATGTGTCTTATTATAAGTCTTGAGGGTCATTTAGGTATGCTTAGGGAGGTTGTATGGGCGGTCTCTCTTTTTTGTTGCTTAAGTGAGTCTTAGGATAGCTTTTAGTGGGATGATTACATGATATGAAGTGTCTAAGGATGAAGTAGGCAACTTCACTGTACAGTGAGTGTAGCTCACTGTTAAGTTAGCTCAAAATGTGATTAATTGCTTAATTGTTATCTTATGTGCTTTTAAGTTGTTAGATGTTTTTCTTATGATTATAATATGATTTTTATTTGAAAAGATGCATATTTCTAATAAACGTCTGTTTTCGTTAATTTTATGCATTATGCCATACTTAGTACATGTGGTTGTACTAATCTAGGCTTTTATCTATCTCTATAGTTGTTGGTAGGTGAGGAGCATTTGGGAAGTGAAGACTTGGACCGTGGCATCATTCAAGAGAAGTCGAAGTATGTCCTCATTTGATTCGAGGGCATAGATGTCTTTTATGTTTCTTATTGAAGTATTATAATTGACTAAGTATTTCTATATTAGTATTTATATGGTCCGTGTCCGAAAAGTATTCTCGTGTCTTAAGTTTGATGAGATTGAGACTTAGTATTTCCTATGACTTCATATGAAAGAGTTTTTAAAGACTATTATATGTTTTCATGAAAAGTTTTAATTCTGCACTACTTTTCATTATGTATATGCGATGAATGATATGTAATGGCCTGTACAAGACCTCCAAGAGGTCAAGTACGCGGGTTCCGATCCGAGATTACCCCTAACTTCTAGGGTGTGGTTTTGGGATGTGACAAGCTTGGTATCAGAGCATAGGTTATGAAAGTAGTATTAGGAATCAAAAAGTCTCATCAAGTCACGTCTAGTAGAGTCTTGACCATCGGTGTGAGTCGCGACACATCTATGGGCGAGAAGCTATAGGACGATAGAGTTTCCCTTCTTTTCTACTCCTATTTCTTCTCGTAGAGTAAAAGTTATGAGTACTCTTTTCTTATAGTTTTCCTTATGTTTTTAGGATGATGAATGCAAGTAGGACACCGACTAGGACAGTTGAGTCGAATGAGATGCAAGAGGAGATTACTCTTCAAGTTGAGGAAGTTGAGCAAGTTCCTCAAGGTGATCAAGTCCGAATTGTGGGTGGAGGTGATGATGTCCCGGAGTTGAGTAATAGGGATATTAGAGAGGCTTTACTTGCTTTAGCCCAAACCATGACTCCTCAAGTGAATTTGAGTATGATGCCTAGGGTGAATGTTGTGGAGAACACTATGATATCTAGGTTGAGAGACATTGTGAGGATAAATCCTCCTATCTTTCTTGGATCTATGGTGGGAGAGGATCCCCAAGAGTTCCTAGATGGAGTTGTGAGGATGAATCCTCCTATCTTTCTTGTATCTATGGTGGGAGAGGATCCCCAAGAGTTCCTAGATGGAGTGTACAGGGTGTTGAGTGCTATGGGGGTTACATCTAGGGAGAAGGCGGAGTTGGGTTCGTATCAACCGAGGGATGTTTCTCAAATATGGTACACTAATTGGAAGGACAATAGGCCAGAGGAGTCGGGTCCTATTGAGTGGAAAGAATTTAAGGAAGCTTTTCTTGGTAAGTACTTTCCCCGTGAGAGGAGAGAAGTTAAGGTAGGGGAGTTTATCAATCTCAAGCAAGGCAATGTGAGTGTTGAGGAATACCCTTTGAAGTTCTCAATGTTATCTAGATATGCCCCATCTCTTGTGTCAAATCCAAGGGATGAAATGAGTCATTTTTGTGATGGGTGTGGCCGATCTAGTGAGGGAGGAATGTCGTACGACAATGCTACATGATGATATGACCCTAGGTAGACTCATGGTGTATGCCCAATCGATTGATGAGTCTAAAATTAGGAGGATGTCTAGAAACTTTAAAAGGAGTGGTTCTAGTGACCAAGAGCAATCTAGGTTTATGAAGAGGGTCCAAGGTCAAGAAGAACCTAGGAATGCTAACGTGAAATTGGAGAAAGGAGGTGGTTCTCAAAATGTCAAACCTACATGTGTCACTTGTTGAAAAAAAGGCATTATGGTGAGTGTTTAAGGGGTACCAGGAGTTGCTATGGTTGTGGCAAGGAAGGACATAGAGTGAGAGATTGTCCTAATATTGCTTCTAGAGGAAAAGAGGGTAAGCATGTTGCTCCAAGTGTTCCGAAGGATGATGCTCCAACAAAAAGGCGTTTCTATGTACTCCGGGCAAGAGGATCAAAGCCGGATGAGAATGATGATGATGATGACAGTAAGTCCTTTATTTTCTCTTTTTAGTGATATGAGTTCTTTCTGGGGGGGGGGGGGGTG
>NC_028645.1:28848697-28880293 GCF_001406875.1 Solanum pennellii
TGTTTTTTTTGGGGGGGGGGGGAGTATGGTTAGTAGATGGGATAGAAAATCCTAGAAGTATGTTGCATGTGCATGATGTTTGGGAGTTTTGTTGAAATTGAATTTCATTAACTTCTTGCATTGTGTATTTTATGAAGCCATGTTTTTGTTGTAATAGATGTTTATATGATGTTACTTTGCATATTAGTATGTTTCTATCTTGAATTGCCTAAAAGTTGCATTTTGAAATTTTTTTTCTCAAAATCACCGTAGCATTGAAACTACTTACTGTAAAATTTTTGGAAATTTTGATTAATACATTATTTGGTCTAAAATTGTTGTAATGTGGTTAGAACTGATGTATATAATTACAATATGGAATATAAAATGAGTTTTCGTTATTTGGAATGAAGAATGTGAGTTTTGTAGCATGATGAGTTATAGAATTGTCTTCTAGTTTCTTGTTGTGTTGTAAATCTCTTGACTATGTGAAATTAATGTTTTCTGATTGATAGTGTGTTATATCGTATGGTCATGATATGCTAGTTAAATCTCTATTCTTGGAAGTGTTCGAAGAGTTACAAGTGTCATTCGAAGACGAATGTTGTCCAAGTGGGGGAGATTGTAGAACATAAAAAATGACTTAGGTGAACTAGATCCTAATAGGGTTGTCATGATGTTATAAGGTCCTAAATTGGTCTATTATATTGTATTGAGACAGTGTCTAAGAGTTTAGGTGCATTGGAAGTCAAACGTTAAGGGACGACTACGACCTTCGACGACTAAGTCACCTATGTGCCTCATATGTGGTTCTATATATTTATGTGTGATTCATGAGGTTATAAGGTCCTTAAATGAGTTATTATATCAGATATAGGCAGTGTGTCAAGTTCCGTAAAGTTTGGAGGTCAAACGTCCAAGAACGTCCATGACATTCGAAAGTGTTGCCTTGAAATGACCTTGTGTGTCGAAGCATGTTTCATCAAATTTTACATGTTTTTTTGGATGAAATTCATGTGAGAGGTCCTAAAATTGTATACAAGCATGTTTACATTGGAAACTTCTGGGGAAACATCCCCAAGGACCATCCAAGGGTCCTTGAGGAAGGACTCAAAAGTTGGTGCCAAGACTGTCCAAGGCAGCCCCAAACGACTGAGGCAATCGACGGCTCGTGGGCCAGTTAACGCCCCGTCGATGGGTGCTGTTGGTGGAGACTTGTTCTTGTAAGAGAAGAGTTGAGTCTCTTAACCCAACGGCGGAAGGACAGGACGGTCCGTTTGTGGCCAAACGGTTCGTCGACTGTCAACCGTCGATGGGCACTGTCCCTGCGTGCAGTTCACTGCCAAGTGACGGGTGAAATTGTAATTTCACCCCACTTCCAAATAAGAGGTTTGGAGGTTCCTAAAGGGTCTTTTGGGTATTTTAAACATGTATATAAGTCTTTAACCCTTAGAAGATTTCATTCTTCCAAATCAAAATCCAAATCCCTTAAAAATTCCCTTGAACTCCATTGGAGTCAAAACTCAAGGAAGGGATTGGATTGAAGAACTTAGTGGAGATTCTTCATAAAACTGAAGAATTAGATTCATTGAGGTATGGATTTTTATCCTTGAAACTCTCTTCATCAAGGATCCCAACTTTAAAAGATGTTTTCTAAAGTTTTCAAAGTTGAATTGTCCAATTTTACGATCTATTCCATGGGTTTTTGCATTAATGATTTCTAAACATTGAATAAGATTGAATTGTTATTGTATTGATGATTTTAACCTAAATAACCTATGAACCCATGAATTTGATGAACCCTAGTTTTTGACTAAGTGATGAGTTACTTGATATTTATTTAATGTTGATGAATTCTAATGTAGTTTTATGTAGGCTATTGATTCATGTAATAATTGTAGTAAATTGATATCTTTATTGCATTAGATTTATGAATATGTAGTAATTTGACTTCATGAATATTGTTATAATTATGTTGAATTGGTTGTTATGGCGATGGGTAAGGGCCTTGTGATATCGAATGTGGTGATTTGGCATTGGATTGAGGTATTGAGAAGGGATTGGTGGTAAGCTGCCTTATTTCCTTTATTTTTATGATTATTAGACTTCAATTATATTGTGATTGGTATGGTCCACTTATGGTGGTGTTATGTGCTTTACTTGTAATTGATGTGGCCTTGTCGGCTGTCACGAACGGGGAGCACCCTCCAGAAGTATCATGGCGTACTTGACCTCTCGGAGGTCTTATACAAGCCCATTGTTATCATTCATTGTATCAACATAGTAAATTAAGCGGAAATTTAAAACTTTTCATAGCACATCATAGGCCAGAAACTTCCTCTCATATATAGATAAAACATAAGTCATAATACATGTATAGACCTTAAGTCTCTTTTCCATCTTAGACTCAACAACTTTGGAGTACATTAGGGACACGGCCCATAAGACACATTACATAACTATACATATTTAAGGACTTTACATTAAAGACATAAGTAGGAGATCCCTGAACTTTGAGGATTCCTTTAATTGAGCTTGGGAATCATATATCAAGATCTTCACCATTCAATACATCCTTTAAGCATCCATAACCTACACTTTGTGTAAATAGTAGAAAAGAATAGGATTAGCACAAGGATTTACTAAGTATGGCAAACATGCAAAAACATGCATTTAAAAGGGACATTTTCTTGAAATCATACTTCATTCCTTTTTGAGTAAATCTTTATGAAAACCTTTAAGCAATAACATTTATATCATTTTCATACTTCATAGAAACACAATCAAAGTTCATACATCATATAACAGCACATATAGAATTTAAATCCAAATTGAGGTCACTTTACAGTGAACTCAATTTCCTTTAAAGTAAACTCTTCCTTTCAGTTCATTAGTCTTCCATGAAATCATTTAGGGATACTTGGTGCAATGTATCACCTTAAGACCACACGAAAGTGTATATATAACCTACACAAGACAACGCATACCATCATAGAAGTATAGTACAACATAGACATAGTTAAGCCGACTAAAAGGACATTACAATGAACTCTTAGTCAATAGGCACATATACTTATTTTTACTTCACATTGAACCTTGTAAGACCTAACTCATGCCCCCAATCTAAGTCTATGTAAGGCCCCATAACCTCACACATACTTTGTAAACCTATCATGAGGCCACAAGCCTTTACATCCAAATCATATATCAACATAATACGATAAGACAACTTCATTTATGTCAAGTAAGACCTTCACCATATAGTTAACAAGATCAACATCATGCATAAAGACTCATATCATGTTCATCTTCATAACAAGTATACAAATACTACAATATCATGCATAAAGGACACATACATAGTGACATGCATTAGAACACCATCCTAAGACTTCCTAAGGAGTCACTTGTGCAATGTCTAGATGGGTTCATTACTTCCACCTATCCTAAGTAACTTACCTTAAGTCCTCCGAGTTAGGATCCTATTCATTTACTTCCATAGTCCATTTTACCTTTAGGGAAACTATAGCCTTAACCGACACTAAGACCATGGGTGCTAAACATGGAATTTGGTGTTGTAGAGCCTTTCACCAATGGAAGGTGTTCCTACCTATCCAAGGTAGAACATTAACATACATCCTAGCATCCTAAGTGAATTCACTTTGCTAGTTCCTATGTGGCAATCATAGTTTATGGAACTTGGGGGAATCATGTAAATATCAACTCTACACCCTTTGTCAGGTCATGAGGCTATCCATCCCATGAGGACCGTAGTGTACCCTACCTCCCCGACTTGGGAAAGTGTCACTCCCTCACATGAGGACCGTAGTGAACCCTACCTTCCCTATTTGGAAAGTGTCACCCCCTCATCTACAAGTTCACTCGGTGCTAAGCTAAACTCCCTTTATTGAAAAGCTTTTATTACATTTATTTATAGAAACATAGGCTTAGGATATTCATTATTCATATGCTTATAACATATTCAAGCACCTATCTAGTTTTGGAGTATTCTATGAAACACCTCTCAATGTTCCTCCATTAACTAGATCATCATTCATGTGTGTGAGTGTATACATAGATGTGAGAAAATCTTTCACATAACACATAATGTTACACATGTTCATATATCAATGCATGAGTTTATAGGCATAACTATATGAGCAATCCTTTCATATACCTACTAAGACACTATGCACATTCATACCTCATCATATCATATACATCATATTCATAACATGTCCATATATTCATCCTTCATGTACTTAGAAACCAAACCTAGGAACTATCCTATCAAGATACACATGTGCAATGTATAGATAAGGTCCCATACCCTTGACCATACTAGTACACCTATCAAGTCATTCGAGTAAGGGAATACAAATAATACTTTCATAAACATCACCTTAATATGCATAGTAGTAGACACTAGTGAATATGAGAACTACCTTTCATTTAGACACAATGACCTATACTACTTGTAATATGTATGTAAAGTGAGTGAGTGTGTACATTGGTCAACATGAGCACCTACTAGTCAACAAACACATTGAGGCACACACCCTCTTAGACCATAACACTCTTTCAAGAATAGACGACCCAACACATAATAGCATAGGAGACAAGACAACTTCATTTAACACTTAAGACTCCTAACTTCTACTATCCATGTATTCACATATGGGGTACATAGGTAAGGGATTATTAAACCTTTTAACACATCAATGGCAGCACCTATACTTTACCCTAACATAGATATACACATGCTTAAACAATAGCCACACAACCTAATTCACAACTAGAATAGGAAAGTAGGCGTAAGCTTCTCATAGTGTCATCATAAGCACATATTCATAAGATAATCAATTTGCCTTCAAGGCCATGGTCAACACATATATAATGAAAATAAAGTAAACACCGCCAACATAAGTGGACCATACTACAAAATGCCATACAAGGCTTCATCAACATTTCTATAAAGAATAGAGAAGTAGAAGAGTAGAGGAAATAAGCATTCTTACCAACTCCTCAACCTTTGATCCTCATTAATCTATACACCTTGTTTACCAATATTATTATATGTGGCAGTATCTAAATGTACTTCAATCATATAATAAACCATGTACAAGTCACTATAAGATTATACTATAACATAATACAACACATAACATACTAGGAAAGTAGAAGAACATAGAATTCCTAGCTAACTTCACTTGAATTGATTTTTAAGTCATATTTCATAAATAATATCAATATATTACAGTAGCTAATAATACATTTAATAACAAATAAATCATGCTTAAAGTACTTCAAGATCAAGCTACAACATAGACATTAGACTTGTCAATTTGCTATAGTGTAGAGAGGGAATTAACCAACCCTATTGATTCTCTAAGACCTTGATGTTCGAAAATATTTTAACAATAATGTACATTCTAGGCAGCATCTAGATAAATCACTTCATCAAAGGAAATCATGCTTCATCTATCCAAAAATCAAGATATCATCATAAAGATAATATTATCCATCGATAGACTAGAAGACTAGGTCAATTCACATAAGCCATCTTTACTTCAATCATACAAGATTCGTATTCATAATACAATCATGATACTAAACCAAATCAGTATATACAACCAACCTAACGTAATCGAAATCCACATTAATCCATTTAGAAACCAATGTTACAGTGAACCATGGAAACTAGACTAAACATACTCAAATCTTCATACATTGATCCTCATGGATCCTTCAACATAAATTCAACATAAATGCATGTAAATAACAGCATATACAATCACTTCAATATAATAGAATCATAATTCAATCGGTGTTATTTTACGTAATGTAATGATCATGGCCTTGTTGCCGCATTTCTTTAACTTAAATTTTTGATATAATATTCGTGCAGTGAGGTCTCGGGTTTGATCCCCAATGACCTCACATTATTTTTGGTTCTTTTTAAAGGCTTCCAAAACTTCATTGTGCGACCGAAACCAAATTCTAGAAATCTGGAATTTGACCACATTTTTGCAGCCTATTTTCTCACCCTCTTCCACGTTAAACATTAAGACATTTCGACTAGTTGTTAGGGAGATCTTTAGGTACATTTTCAAGGTTGCTTGCAGTAAAGAATTATCATTCAATTCAGCAACTTTGAACTCATATGAACATCAAATTTTTAACATATTCGCACATACATAATTCATAACATTTTAACATGTCAATATCAAGCTTCAAACCGTGGCTAATTCACGGCACACACATGCACAACAAATAACGAACTTCACATTTTTGGAACACCTCTTTCATTTCTACATAAATCCGAATACACATTCAAACACGTAATCACAACCAGCCCTAAAATCATCTACCAGAAGTCATACCAACGCATACTTGAATCTTTCAAAGGATCAAATAACAGGGGCATGTAACTGGGACAACCTTAGTTTTTGATTGTGAATACACTGAACCTTAGGGGTCTCTTGGGAAAGGGACCAAGAGGGAATAAAACCCATACCTGAAGTCGTTCAAAGATGTTCTTACGTGCTGCCAAACCCCCCCCCCCCCACTAAGCCGACATCTCATCACCGAATTCACAAGCACAATCCGTCAAAAATTTGGTTTTTGCTTTTTGTTTTGAAGCTTATTTCTGCTTTTAAGTTTGAGAGTTCAAGTTCTTGAGTGTGGATGAACTCTTTTTTTTTTATCTTTTGTTTTGTTCTTTAGTTTTTATAGAACGTTGATCGTGAACTGAGAGAGGAGTAGAGAGAAACGTGAATTAGTGTTAGCTTAGGATTATTTAAAAATCTGATTTTTTTCAAAGGCTACGTGCAATTAAACATGACTAATTAATCACTTAAACGTCGCTTCCACCAAGGCTTGAACTCGGGTGAAGCCTCCATCGCAAAACTGGTCATTCTGGGTCGACCCAACCCAAACCATTCCTCTAATTAAATTAATTAACTAACTAATTACTTAGGGTAATTACAATACTACCCCTAGCCTGGAAAATATCATTTTACCCCTAGACCCTCCAAACCTAAGATTACCCCTTTTAAGTCCGGTAAAACTCATCCGGGTGAATCTCTTCAATTCGGGTGCCCTACATGGTTGGTTCTCACCTTGCCTAGCTCAACTAACTCACCAAGTTGGTAGGCTCGGCTAGTGCATAGGTTTTGAGGTCTGGTTCTATGCGCAACAAGCCGTGTGAACCCGATCTAATCCAGGCATTCTAGGTACGTTTAAGCATTACTTAGCATAGTCATTTTCAGGTTGTTACATTATTCCCCCTTAGGAACATTTGTCCCCGAATGACACTTCTAATTATCTCGTACAATGCCAGTCATATCATAACATAAGTACTTTACACAGTCAAGCAATATCAACAAAGAATAGAGGAGACAAGGAAACTTAGACTTAACAGTAAGGAGTCTAACCTCAAGAGCTGAAAAGATGAGGATAGCGAGATCTCATACCGGCCTCGGCCTCCCACATAGCACCCTCAATGATATGGTTCGCACACAATACCTTCCCTGTGGCAACCTCCTTGTTTCTCAGCCGCTTTACCTGTCGGAAAATCTCAATGGGAAGCTCCACATAGGACAAGTCTTCATCAACCCCCAAACCTTCAACAGGAAGAATCGATGATGGATCACCAAGGCACTTCTTTAACACAGAGACATGAAAGACTGGATGAACAGAAGCTAGATCCGCAGGCAACGCCAACTCATAGGCCACTCACCCACACTCTGTAAAATCTCGTATGGCCCGACGTACCTCGGACTCAACTTCCCCTTCCTGCCAAACATCATCACCCTTTTCATGGGTGATATCTTCATGTATACTTCGTTACCAACATCAAACTCTAAGGGTCATTTCCTGTTATCTGCATTAGACTTCTGTCGACTGTAAGCAGTAGCCAACCTGTCCCTAATCACCCTGACCTTCTCTAAGGTTTCATGAATGATCTATGGACCCAAAAAGGCTGACTCTCCAACCTCGAACCACCCAAATGGAGACCTACACCTCCTACCATACAGTGCTTCAAATGGTGCCATCCAAATACTGGAGTGATAGCTGTCATTATATGAGAAATCTATCAATGGCAGATGGTCGTCCCAACTACCTCTGTAGTCGATCACACACGCCCTCAACATGTCCTACAATGTTTGAATGGTGCGCTATGCCTGCCCATCTGTTTGAGGATGGAAGGTAGTACTGAGCTTCACCTGCGTGCCTAAGCTCGTCTAAAAGAATCTCCAGAAATGCGAAGTGATTTGAGCTCCACTATAAGAAATGATAGACAAAGGAATCCCATGCCACCTCACAATCTCATCAATGTAGAGTCTCGCATAATCCTCGGCCCTGTAAGTAAACTTCACAGGTATAAAGTAGGCAGACTTAGTCATCCTGTCCACAATAACCCATATGGAGTCATGCTGTCTCCTAGTCCTCGGAAGAACAACCACGAAGTCCATGTTAATGGCCTCCCACTTCCAAGTTGGAACCTCAATCATCTGAGTGAGACCGCCAGGCTTAATGTGCTCTGCCTTAACCTGCTGACAATAAGGACACTTGGCCACATACTCAGCCAAGTCATTCTTCATGCCATCCCACCAATAGATCTGCTTGAGGTCATGATACATCTTGGTGGAACCTGGAAGTATCAAATACCTGGAACCATGGGCCTCTGCAACAATCTTGGTCCGCAAATCATCCACTTCTGGTACACACAGCCTGTCCTGGTACCTAAGTATGCCGTCACCTACCAAAGCAAAGGAATCATTCATATTTACCAGCACTGACTCCTTCAACTCCATCAACACAGGATCAAGATCCTGACCCTTCTTGACTTCAGCTACCAAGGATGATTTAGAACTGGGATGGACTGAAACACCCCCACTAGTAGAAGTCATCAACCCCACACCCAGTCTAGCCAGTCTGTGTACATCCTTAACCAACTCCTTCTTCCCATCATCAACGTGGGTTGTACTCCCCATGCTATACCTGCTCAAAGCATCAGCTACAACATTTGCCTTCCCTAGATGGTAGTGGACACTCAAGTCATAGTCCTTCAATAGCTCCAACCATCTCCGCTGACGTAACTGGAGACTCTTATGGTATGTGAACACATCCACATGAACTCCATACAAGTAATGCCTCCACAGCTTCAATGCAAACACCACAGATTCCAACTCCAGTTCATGAGTGGGATAATTCTTCTCATGAACCTTGAGCTGTCTGGACGCATAAGCTATCACCTTACCACCCTGCATAAGAACACAACCCAAACCAACCCTAGATGCGTCACAATAAACAATGTAATTCTCACCACATTTAGGTAACGTAAGCACTGGGGCTAAAGTGAGTCTGTCCTTGAGCTCCTGGAAACTCTTCTCACAAGTCTCCGCCCATTCGAACTTGGCTTTCTTCTTAGTCAAAGCTGTTAGTGGGGCAGCAATGGAAGAAAAACCCTCCATGAACCTGCAGTAGTAACCAGCCAATCCTAGAAAGCTACGGATATCGGTGGGAGTAAGAGGTCTTGGCCAGTTCTTAACAGCCTCAGTCTTCCTGGGGTCCACCTCCACACCCTGATCGGACACAACATGACCCAGGAAGGTCACTGATCTAAGCCAGAATTTACACTTGCTGAATTTGGCATACAGCTGATGTTCTCTAAGCACCTACAAGGTTAGTCTCAAATGTTGTTCATGCTCTTCCTTAGTGTTAGAGTAGATGAGGATGTCATCAATGAATACTATGACGAAAGAATCAAGGTATTCACGGAAGACTCGGTTCATCAGGTCCATAAATGTAGCTGGTGCATTAGTGAGACCAAATGACATGACTAAGAACTCATAATGACCATAACGGGTACGAAAGGTTGTCTCTAGGATATCTTCATCCCTAACCCTATGTTGATGATACCCGGAACGAAAATCAATCTTTGAGAAGAAGCTAGACCCTTGGAGTTGATCGAATAAGTCATCTATTCTGGGAAGTGGATACCTGTTCTTTATAGTGACTTTGTTGAACTGTCGATAATCGATACACATCCTAAGGGTTTCATCCTTCTTTTTCACAAACAGCACTGGAGTTCCCCAAGGGGATATGCTCGTCGGGATGAAGCCCTTATCAATGAGATCTTTTAGCTGTAGCTTCAACTCTTTGAGTTCAGCTGGAGCCATTCTATAGGGAGGAATTGAAATCGGTTTGGTATCGGGATCTAGGTCGATACGAAAATCAATCTCTCGAGGGGGAGGGACTCCATCCAAATCATCGAGGAAAACAACTTGGAACACTATAGGCACAGAGTCTATGGAAGGAATGTCATGATATAGATCATTGACACTCACAAGATGACATAGCAATCCCTTGGACATCATTTTATTAGCTTTTAGGTTTGAAATCAAGGGACTTGAACGAGTCGAATTGTACCCCTCCCAGACCAGCTCTAATTCATTAGGGAAATGGAATCTCACACCCCTACTACGACAATCCATGAAGGAATAACATTTATAGAGCCATTCCATACCAAGTATAATATCGAAGTCATTCATGCGTAACTCAACAAAGTCTGCACACATAGTCTTACCACATACTACTATTGGGCAGTCTTTATGAACCCTATCAGTTCTCACATTTTCACCTAAGGGAGTACTAACTACAATAGGATCATGCAAAACCTTAGGTAGTGTTTCAAAAGTAAGAGCAAGCAAGGGAGTCACAAAAGAAAGCGTAGACACTGGATCAAGTAAATCATAGATAGAGGTTGAGAAAACTTGCAGCATACCTGTGACCACATCAGCAGACTTCTCCTGCTCCTCCCTACCCTTCAAGGCATAGAATTCGTTCCTCTTAGGAGGCTAGGCTGCAGTAGAATTCTGGGGATTAGGCCTAGGCTGAGCATTACCTCCAGCCTGACCCCTATTCTGTGGGCAGTCCCTGACCATATGTCCGCTCTTTTCTCAACCGAAGCAGGCATTTGTTCCTAGTCTGCACTCTCCATTGTGAATACGTCCACACTTGCCATTCCTTTCTGGGATGTTGCACATCACCTCCATTGCACTTCTTTGGATCGGGTCTGCCTTCTTTAGGTGTTGCACTTCTCTGAGAGTTAGAGTTCCCTGCACTCTGATGCCCCTTCTTCAATATGGGCTGATCATGAACTCCAAAAGTGCTCCTGCCACAACCTCTGCTGGAACCTGTCTGGTCAGAAGGGTTAGGACTCCTGACCTCACATACTCTCCTCTTCTTCCGATTGTCCTCAACCTGCTGTACATGTACCATAAGCCTGGACAAGTCCATGCTATCATGGAGCATCGCAGCCCGACACTTCTCCAATTCCTCTGAGATACCTGTAAGGAACCTGCTCATCTCATCCCTGTTGTTCGACACAAGAGAAGTGGCATACCTGGACAATTTAACGAATTTTAGGGAATACTCCCTAACAGTCATCGAGCCCTGCTTAAGGTTGATGAACTCCTCAACCTTAGCCTCTCTCATCTCTCTAGGGAAGAACCTCTCTAGAAAAGCTGTCTTAAACAGCTCCCATGTGATCGGACCTCCGACCAACGCCCTGATATCCTGCCATATCTTGAACCAAGCCTGTGCAACATCCTTCAACCGATACGAGGCCAACTCAGCTTTCTCAATCTATGTGGGCCCCATCACCACCAGAATCTTTTGGACCTCTTTCACGAACTCCTGAGGGTCCTCCGCAGTCTTAGATCCTGTAAAGATTGGAGGATTCATCCTCGTAAAATCACACAACCTGTTCGCCATGTTGTGGACTGGTGGGTTCTCCCGCTGAACCTCCTGTCTGTTGGCCTTGGCTGTCATAGCCTGAACCTGCACAGTGATGGCTTGAGCCATCTATGCCAAAGATGTCTGCACCTCAGCATCAGTCAACCTAGCTGGGTTAACTGGCATGGCCACTCCTATAGCTGGAACCTGGGGTGAAACTTGGTTGTCCCCAGCAGCTGCTCCTACTCTTCCCTGACCAGCGTTCCCCCTTGTGTTCATTTTCTGAAAAAAATAAGAATTGATATTAGATATGCTTATAACATCAAGAAATCAGACATTAAGGAAACCATGATAAGATCAAAAGAAAGGAAATTTTCCTACGCATCATGCAGTCTCTAATTCATGATAGTGGTGCACTTCACTACCATAACTTAGAAACTACTCGATGTGGCTGATGTGAACTTATCATCCTTGGAATTTAACCTAATGCTATGATACCACGTCTGTCACGGTCAAAATCTAGACCCTAGAAGACCGACGTTGTTGACATCTCAGAGGTCGCAGACAAGCCTACATACGTCGTCGTTACTTCATCTAGGTTAATTTTAGCGGAAAATTTGAAATTTTGTTTACTTAAACTTTATGTTGGAAAACATTGAACTCGCATAATACTATCTACATAAACTCATAAATGTTCACAACAACCATCTAAATCAAGATAATCAAATGAAAGATATAGTCATAAATATAGAGTTTCCAAAATGGCACCAATACAACGTATGAAAGTAATACGAAAAAAATGCTAGTGGAACATACTCCACTAGATCATGCCTACGTCTACGCTAGAATAAATCAGTAAGCATCCTTGAAAGAGTGAGGGCCTACCAAATCTAGATGAAAGCTCCACGTCTGAATAACTTTTGGATCGACTCGTAAGCTCTAACGTTCAGCTACACCTGCACCTAAAAGTAGATAAATGTATGGAATTAGTACACACTTGTACTAACTATGGGTATATGCAAGCACAAACCACAGACATGCATGATTTAGAATAGCTCTCTCCTAACGATATGAGTTATGAAAAGTCAAGTCAGTGGACTTGCCAAAATCGGATTAGGAAAGTCATGCCATGAGAGTAACATGCATCATTATACGTATCATATTGCACACAACACATAACATATTGCATATAGCACATAACATATTGGATATAACACATATCATATTTCATTTCATTCTTTCATATGCCATGAGACCCTTGAACCATGGACTTAACATTAGGACTTTCCCAAATGAGGGCTCAACATATGAGATCTCAACTAGGGAGCCTTATTTAGAAAACACAGAGTCTGCTTCATTCATTCATACGTACTTCATTTCATTTCTTTGATAGGCTAGTGTAAATACCAGCTATAACTAGGATGTAGTTTAAGACTCTCATTGGGTTCACTGTGCAATGACTAAGAATGACCTAGTGTTATTACATAAGTCTAGTTCACCTCTTGATTATCCTACCCAAACACTTTGGTATCGTTCATTTCCTTGTGTGAATTACATGAGGCTGGCCTCATTCTTTCTTTAGGAACTTTAACTTTAACCGACATAGATCATGTGAGAATCATGAAATCTAGTGTCTATCCCACACCAAAAAGAGGTGGAATCACCGGAGAAAGTGAAATCAAAACATGCTAGTGTATATAAGGAATTGAACACTGCTAGATCCCTATGTTAGTTGCATAGGTTCAAAGACTAGGAGATATGAGGAGACCCATACCGGTATGGATGGATAGTCTTATCTCATGATAATTACACGAACCTGTGCCTTCTCGAAAGAAGGAATCGCCACTTATAGCTAGCCCATCAGTGCTCAGTACAAAGTTCCATTACATTCATCTCATACATCATAGAAGCTGGCTTCTAGAATGAGGACTTCTTAGCTCATTAGATGATTTCTCATCTCATCATTAGTATTAAGTATATATTAACTTCAATATTTGCATTAGAGTGCTCATAGAGACTGGTCTCTTCATTAACTTTACACTCTCATAGGTGAGTACGTTTTGGTAACATTTACTTGGCTCATATGGGATTGCTCTCATATTTCACATTAGCCTCTTATCATATTTTCACCACATTCATTAGCCTTAGCACATTTCCCCTTCATAATTACTCACCCCTTTTTACGTGAATGTTCATTTCATCATGTATCAATGCACTTGGCCTTTTAGTGTGTTTAACACTCTTACTTAACCCTTCTGTGGTCACATCATTCATCACATAACATCTTAGGTTCACTTACTTTATAAACGTATGATGGACGTATGAGTCCACACACACAAGCCATGAGGCTTCATTCGTAATTCGTCTAAGTGATTCATACTTACCCAAGGTTATGTGGTACAAGACTTATGCATCTTGTAAGTATTCTAAGATCTCAGTTTCAATCCTTAAAGGCAACATTCATTTAATAATTTATTCACGTAAGACT
The DNA here is from genome assembly GCF_001406875.1 of Solanum pennellii. Lineage (NCBI taxonomy): Eukaryota > Viridiplantae > Streptophyta > Magnoliopsida > Solanales > Solanaceae > Solanum > Solanum pennellii. The sequence continues at coordinate 28,862,910 of NC_028645.1, forward strand.
TATGTGTCAATATGGAATTAGGCAAGGGAACCCGATGTCAAATCCCTTGGATAACACTTACGTTTTTTTTTTCTGATTTCTTATTCTCGGCTACGGGACCTGATTTCGAATCCCCTCACCTACACTTTCTTTTGTTTCCTTTTTCCCCAATTCCCCTTAGATGTCTAGGCTTAGGAGATCCGAGATCAAACCCCCACACCTACGATTATTTATTTTCCTTCTTCCTTAAACTCTTTTCGTTTGAATGAGTGGTTGTGGGACCCCACACACCTCATTTTTATTTTTATGTTTCATTTTTGGTCAAGGCAAACGGGTTCGAATCCCACATGCCACATTTCTTTAACTTAAATTTTTGATGTAATATCCATGCAGTGAGATCTCTGGTTCGATTCCCAATGACCTCACATTATTTTTGGTTCTTTTTACAAGTTTCCAAAACTTCATTGTGTGACCGAAACCAAATTCCAGAAATCTAGAATTTGACCATATTTTGGAAGCCTATTTTCTCACCCTCTTCCACGTTAAACATTAAGACATTTCGAGTAGTTTGTAGGGAGATCTTTAGGTACATTTTCAAGGTTACTTTCAGTCAAGAATTATCATTCAATTCAGCAACTTTGAACTCATATGAACATCACGTTTTTAACATATTCGCACATACATAATTCATAACATTTTAACATGTCAATATCAACCTTCAAACCGTGGCTAATTCACGGCACACACATGCACAACAAGTTAACGAACTTCACATTTTGGGAACACCTCTTTAATTTCTACATAACTCTGAATACACATTCAAACACGTAATCACAACCAGCCCTAAAATCATCTACTAGAATTCATACCAACGCATACTTGATTCTTTCAAAGGATCTAATGACAGGGGCATGCAATGGGGACAACCTTAGTTTCGATTGTGAATACACTAAACCTTAGGGGTCTCTTGGGAAAGGAACCAAGAGGGAACAAAACTGATACCTGAAGTCGTTCAAAGATGTTCTTACATGCTACAAACCCCCCCCCCTCACTAAGCCGACGTCTCACCACCGAAATCACAAGCACAATCCGTCGAGAATTTGGTTTTTGCTTTTTGTTTTGAAGCTTAATTTTGCTTTTGAGTTTGAGCATTCAAGTTCTTGAGTGTGGATGAACTCTTTTTTTTTATATTTTTGTTTTGTCCTTTAGTTTTTACAGAATGTTGACGTGAAGTGAGAGAGGTGTAGAGAGAAACGTGAGTTAGTGTTAGCTTAGGATTAGGAGATTAGGTGGAGACTTAGTCAAATTAGGACTTCTCTTAATTGTTTAAAAATCTGATCAAAGACTTCGTGAAATGACCACCATGCCCCTACAAAAACAGGTAATAAACATCAATTAAATCCACCTAAACGTCGCTTTCACCAAGGCTCGAACCCGGGTGAAGCCTCCATCGCGAAACGGGTCATTCTGGGTCGAACCGACCTAAACTGTTCCTCTAATTAAATTAATTAATAAATTAATTAATTAGGGTAATTACAATACTACCCGTAGCTTGGAAAATACCATTTTACCCCTAGACCCTCCAAACCTAAGATTACCCCTTTTAAGTCCGGTAAAACTCATCCGGGTGAATCTCTTAAATTCGGGTTTCCTACATGGTTGGTTCTCACATTGCCTAGCTCAACTAACTCAGTAATTTGGTTGGCTCGGCTAGTGCATAGGTTCTGAGGTCATGTTCTACGTGCCACAAGTCGTGTGAACCCGGCCTAAGCCAGGCATTCTAGGTACGTTTAAGCATTACTTAGCATAGTCATTTTCAGGTTGTTACAATATTAATCCTTAGGAAAGTCATCATGAGCTTCTTGTATCCATTGGGAGGTATCCCTAGTGGAACTTTTTTTGGTAGGGTAAATGTGATTGTGTTATGAACTTGATATGGAACCCCTTTATATGAACCTTAAGTGTAAATTACTCTAGAAGAACGACGGCTAGCACCGAGTGAGTATGGTAAGGGAAGTAGTTCTAGTTAAAGAACGAGACTAGATTAAAAAGCATTCCCTTCATATTCCTTAACCATGTGCCTACATGGGATGTGTCTAAGTTCTACCATTGGAAAGTAGAACACCCTCATTGGAGTAGGTTAGAATTTCAGATTTCTTGTCTTGCTATCATGGTCTATGTTGGTTATTGTCTATTCTCATCATATGGAATACTTATTAGCATTAGAGAAGTTCTATGAAGTTTAGTTGGTGGTATGGGACGTTATCTAGACATTGCACAATAGGCTTTGAAGGTGTTATTGGGAGTTCCTAGGTCTTGTCCAAGACCATTACTTGAATGTCCTTTATGTGTTGAATGTCTCCTAAATGAACAAATGAAAGTAAAGACTTAAGTTTAAGAAAGTATGTTAAATGAATAAGTACTTATCTAGAGTAGCTAAGGGTTAATTAGTTAAGGTGTGAAGGGGGCATAGGAATGGTCACTTCGTATCCTACCTAGATGAGTCTTAAGAATAACTCTAGTTAGGGAAGATGTTGATTATGTGGACATGATCTAAACTTACGAAGTTAAGGATTATTTAGGTAGTCTTAAAGAGGTCAATCGTGGACGTTATCTTCTTGATTTACTTAAGTAAGTCTTTTGATAGCCTTTGGTAAGAGAATGTCATATTATCTATATGTTGATATGTTTGATGTCTGTAAAGTATGTATGTGTCTTATTATAAGTATTCTTGAGGGGTCATTTAGGTATGCTTAGAGAGGTTGTATGGTCGGTCTTTCTTTTTGTTGCTTAAGTGAGTCTTAGGATAGCTTTTGGTTGGATGATTTCATGATGTGAAGTGTCTAAAGATGAATTTGAGCTCACTGTTAAGTTGGCTCAAAAATGTGATTAATTGCTTAATTGTTATCTTATGTGTTTCTAAGTTGTTAAATGTTATTCTTATGATTATAATATGATTTTTAAATGAAAAGATGCATATTTCTAATAAATGTACGTTTTCATGATTTTTATGCATTATGTCATACTTAGTACATGTGGTTGTACTAATCTTTGCTTTTATCTATCTCTATAGTTGTTGGTAGGTAAAGAGCATTTGGGAAGTGAAGACTTGGACCGTAGCGTCGTTCAAGAGAAGTCGAAGCATGTCCTCATTTGATTCGAGGGCATATATGTCTTTTATGTTTCTTATTGAAGTATTGTAATAGACTAAGTATTTCTATATTAGTATTGTATATGGGCCGTGTCCCAAAAGTATTCTCGTGTCTTAATTTTGATGAGATTGAGACTTAGTATTTTCTATGACTTCATATGAAAGAGTTTTTAAAGAATATGATATGTTTTTGTAAAAGTTTTAATTTCGCACTATTTTTCATTATTATATGCGATGAATGATATGTAAGGGCTTTTATATGATCTCCGAGAGGTTAAGTAAGCTGGTTGTAATCCGAGATTGCCCCTAACTTCTAGGGTGTGGTTTCGGGATGTGACACATATTATTTTATATTCAATTCAATTAATTAGATATCTAATATTCATAATTCTTTTTTAAATTTAATATAATATTTTAAAAATATTTTTTTAATGTATACTACTTTAATTTCAAATTAGTAGTATTTTAATTATTTTTTTCTAATTTTCATCAATAATCAAATTTTATTTCATTATTAATTTTCATTATAAAGAATACACAAAATTAAAATGGCAAGATGAAACATTTAATTTAAAATCACAATACATGATATGATAATTTAAATACAAGATAACAATACAATAGATAACATAATAATTTAAATACAACATAACAATACAATATAATACATAACATAATAATTTAAATACAAGATAAAATACGATACGTAACATAATAATTAATTAATCACAACAATGATTTAGTAATTTGGTAGGTCGTTTCCAAATATAGCACTATTAAAAAAAAATTAGGATATGATTCCATGAATTGTTGCGATTGTGGTTGTAACTATGGTTGTGATTGTCGATTTCTTTTTTCAAGTATTCGTTGTTGTTCTCGTTGCGGGTAATCATGAACATTTGGATCACTAATAGTTTCTAAATTTTTTATTAAAATTTAGTTTCATCTCTAAATTTATTGTCTTTGATATATCTATCTAGACTTTCAGCGTCCTTTGTTTGGATGTAGCAGACTCTCATAACATCTTTTCAAGTCGATAAATTTTTGTTTTGAAAAATTTTATAGTTGACCAAAGACCTCATCTTTTGATCTCTTTAATTTTGATTTCTTCACCCCAGTAGGTCGTTCAGATAAAGTGTGATGACCTGAAAAATTCTCATTTGAATTGAGTGAAAAAGATGATAAGTTAGGAGATGATACTATATGTGATATAGGACTAGCAGCCTCGAATTCCGATGATTGCAAAGTAAAGTCTTGTCCTAAATGGTCTACAATTTTTCAAAATATTCGTGATTCTCATTCCCTAAAGAAGAAGTATTTGGTGATGAAACAAAAATCGTGCCGAAAAGATGTTGAACATGCACTTGGAGTTTTGCAATCAAGTTTCGCAATTATTGCAGGACCGTCACGTTTTTGGAGAAAGAAAGTGCTACATGATATAACGACTACATGTATTATACTGCACAACATGATAATTGAGAATGAAAGTAATCTCAATGCACTATTTTAAGATGTCATAGAGGCTCCAACTCCAACTATAGACATGGTGGTAGATGAAAATCTCTGGTTTGAACAACTTTTAGCTAGACATAAAAAAAATTAAGGACAAAAATGCTCATTTTGAACTCCGTAATGCATTAGTAGAGCATTTATGGGAGCAACATTATGATTTTGAAAATTGAGTGTTTATGTAATTGTATATCACTTTTATTTGAATTTATCCCCTAATTTATGTATTATATTATGTTTTCTTGCAATTTATGTTATTAAAAAATATAGAATAAAATATAATTTTATATCACACTAAAAATTATATAAAGTAATTATTTGGAAAAAAAGAAATAAAGGATTTATATTATAAAATAAAAAAATAAGAATGAAATAGAAATATAATATAATATTGAGGAGAGAGAACTCCTTTTTAGAGAGTAAAATAAAAAATTGGATTGGAATTGGTTGTCTGAAAAAATAGAGATTTCTATATTTGGAGAAAGAAATAGTGGATTGAGTTGAAGATGCTCTTAGTAATAAATTTTGAATATAAATAAAACATAAGTTTTAGGGCTTTAGTGACTAACAATTTTGAGTTTTTGCTCTTTAATTAACATTTACTTAATTAAGTTTAAAATTATAAGATACTGTAATAGATACTCTATCAAACAATACAACAAAGTCTATGCAATTACTCCTATTAAATGTTTAAGATCAAATAATATGACAATAAGGTTTTACATTTTTGTCTTATTGATGAAGAATTTAAGTATTTCTTCAAAAACATATTTACGAAAGAAATATTTTAATAGTAGTATATTTTAAGGTGATATTTTAAAAGTAAAAAAAATAAAAAAATTAACCGAACCGTAATGAAGAGAAACCAATATGATTGCGGTGATTTTAAAAATAAAATTTTGGATATATATTATAAATAACCGAAAAATAGGATGGTATAATTTTTAAAAGATAACCGATCGAAGCGCACCATTGACACCCCTAACTTGTTATGTTCTCGCACTTGATATAAAATGTTTGAATGGATGGAACGTTGTATTCAGAAACAAGAAAATATTTTTTCAAGTGTGAAAATAACTTATGGGAGTGGGAAATTTACAAAAAATTAGGTGTAATAATTTCCCACTATACATACAATCAATTAACACAAAATCGAAAGAAAAAACTAATATCTGATTTTAAAGCATCCATTTTGTCAACTCTCCCTTGAATAACGACTGGTCTCCTCTGCAACTTTCGACCACACTTGTCCAATTCTCTCTGTATATGCCACCTGTTACATTCGTGACAATTTACTCTTTCAATATTTTCAAAAGCATAGTGAAATCCACTATGTATACCATCACAAGTTTTAAAATTCACGACAGGCAATAGAAAGAGTATCAGATATTAGTTTAAGGAAGAAAAATATAGTTCTCAGTTCCTAGTGTTGGTAATTCATCAGAAGAAATAGTAGATATTAGCTAAAGAAAGAAAAGGAATGAAAATCTCAATTAAAAGCAAGGACATTATCTAAAGTGATCCCCAGTCAATCTTGCTAGGACTAAAGCTAATAAGGACATTATCTAAAGTGATCCCCAGTCAATCATGCTAGGACTAAAGCTAACCAGTTTAAGTTTCTTTTACCATTTAAGTAGTAACAGATGATGCATTTTCAAAACTCAAGAGAGATCATAGGTCTCCTGACAGCCTTGAGACAACTTCACCCGTATGACTTTAAAGCCCACCCTCACCCACTTTAAGGACATCAATCATCATCGGAGTAAATATTACGTATATCTGAGATTGTATTTTAGCAAAGAACATAGGCATTCAGAGTCGACTGCTACAACAATGAGGCTTATTTAATGCAATGGCTTGAAAAGAAGCCAATTTGATCATCTTGCAAAGTTCTTGGTTCGCATATACACATGTGCCTCATCAGGTGAGGTTCTCGTTTCATCCTAAAATCCTTAGTCTCAATGTGTTTCTCCATGATTGTAGCTTTGCATTGACTGGAGAAGGGGGTAGTAGGTGGCATGCTATGTAAAATATTAAGTTTCTTTGATTTGAATTTTTAAAACTATTAATTATATTCCATACCCGTAAGTATCTCAAATAAAAATATAAATAAAAAATTAATCACATCGAATTAATTAAAGAAGTAAAAAAGTTTAAATAACTATAATAAGTAATAATTATTGAGCTGACATTTTACTAAATTAAGATTAATGGATGAATTTAGTTTTTAAGTAATCATTACATAACCAAAGAGAGCCAACTATTATGCTAAACTGGATTAGCCTAGCCCGAGCTTTGACTGAGTCAAGCTATATATAGGTCAAGCCAAGCGGCTCGGTCCTATGCCCAGCCTAAATCATGCAGCTATCACTCTTTTGGAGCTATAAGCAAATCCTTCAATAGATTTCCCTCCCTTGTTCCTTTCACCCATTTTGTCTACTTCAATTTAAAAACCCTTAAGAGGGGTGGAGATAAGGTTAAGCTTTCTTACACTGCTATCACCAAGAAACAAGAAACGGAACCTCAATGTAACAATGCATCCAAAAGAGAAACCATTCATATGAACAAGGAAGTACCTGATTAGTTACGAATCCTTTCAACATGTTCACAAAGTCAACATGCCTTTCTCTATTTATCCGATCTATCTCACTTCGATTATTTTCCTGCAATCACAAAAATAATTTCAATAAGGGCTCTCAATATAGAACAATAAATAAGAACACACTAACTGAAATTACTTCAAGGTCAGAAATATTGAGATTACTAATTTCACAAAAATATCAAGAGGCAAAGGATCAAAAAAAATTCTTAAAGAAATCCACATCAACAAGATGATAAAAAGAAAGTAAGAAACCATATAAGCATATTCACATGGAAAGCTAAAAATTAAAATTATGGTTGGCGCCTGCAATTGCATGAATGCAAAGATAAGCCTAGGGGTTTAACTAACATAGCCAAGCTACGCTTAAATGAAAATAACTCAATATATAACACTTTTTAAGTTAGTTCAGTACGATTAAGAAAAAGGAATTAAACTAATTCCACTTCTACTTTACCGTATAGTTCATGTACAACAGATGTTAGTTCGATCTTTCGCTGGCTGAATGCCAAGACAAACTCAAGGTAGCTTAAGAAATTTGATTTGATGATTATACTACTACTATGAAATGTATAGTCTCTCCACCTACTCATAGTTCTAATGCTTTCTTTGATTTTGAAGAATCGCTTCTCCGATATCGCTGTCAGATCGAACCGTCCTCTCTCTCTATAATAGGGCTTTCATCTCGACACCCCCTCCCCCCTTTCTCTGTTGTAATGACTCCCAGGTCATTTCTGTGTTTATGTATGTTGTTAGTAGCATGGCTTTCAAATTTAATAAATTCTAACGATTCCATCAGCTCCAGAAGGGCAACTTTAGGCTAGTTGCATGGTCGGCACAATTCCCAAGGCGTTTGGTGCTAGTTTGTGTGATTAGTCATTTTTTTTAAGTTAAGGCCTACGTTTGACTTTAGTCAACATTCTGAGTAAACGAGCTCGGATGAGAATTTTGTCATCGCTATTAGCTCCGGGGATATTGAGTTCCGTCTAGAATGACTCTTCTTTTGGATTTTGGGGGTTTCGGGGTAATTTCGAGCCCCCCTTGTGGATTTTGGCTTAAAATGGAGTTGGGTCTGGGACCCCTATTCTGTCAAGACGACCTTATGTGAAAGTTTTGACTGGTTCATTGAGTTCGTAATGTCGTTTTGATTGGTTTGCATATTTTGTTTGTGTGTACAGGGTTCCGAACCAAATCCTAAACCCCAGGTGGAGCCTCCGAGTGGTGCCTAAGTTCTGTTGCCCGAGGGACTTTGCTAAAAGATTCTGGTGCCTGAGTTCTGGTGCAGGTACTCTTGCGCCCATGGGTTTGCTTAAGCGAACGTAGCTTTTGAGACCAGAGCTCCTCTTAAGTGAGGCCAGCTAGTTAGGCGGTTGTTGCTAAAGTGACCCTGAGTTCACTTTTGCGGCCGTCACATTTGCAGCCATGGTTCGCTTAAGTGAGGTCCGCCTCTTTGAGGCATGTCGCTCAAGCGACATAGTGGCTGCTTAAGTGTTCATCGACCAGTCTTTTAATGAAGAATTGGTCACGAATTCAACTTTTGTTGAATATTGATTTGGCAATTTCTTCCTTTCGAGCTTTGATTTCACTGATTCGAAGTCTTGAGTGATTGTTAGGAGCGTGGCTACTTGGGTTTGTGATCAGAAGTTGTTGAACAACCTCAGTTTGAGGTGAATTTATGTGTCTTTGGGAAGCCTTAGGCGCATATATTGTTGGAATTGCATGCTTAATTGTGTATTGGTTGTTTTGGGCCTCGATTGCGTCCTATTTTGGAAAACAAGTACGGGGCATAGTTTAGGACCTCTTGATGGAGTCAATTTTGGAAATTTCAACGCAGGTTCACAATTCATGCTTGACTCCAAAATTGTTTTTTTCATTTTATATGATTTTGAGGCCTAAACTACCATTCTAACGTTGTGATTCTATTCTTGATAGTGTGGCGGTGTTCAAAGGTTGTTCGAAAAGGAAAAGCTCAGACTCTGTGATTTGGAGTGCATGCCGTTGGCAAACAGGTAAGCTACGACTTCTTTTCTGTTTAGATTGAGTTGGGTTGCATAAATTCATGAGGATTAGTGTGTATTGGGGGCGGGTACCTAGTAATTCTTGTATTTCTCTTAGAAACCATGTCTCAGGGTTCCGCCACTTTTTTGAGGGTAGTGCTTGGGTTTTATGGGTGTTGTCGCATGTTGTTGAAGTACTTGCGTTGTTACTTGTTATTGGGAGCATGTTTGGCCTTAATTTAGGATAGACCAGTGTTGCCTTAGACTCGCAAGCCTTGTTATCGTCTCCGACGTTTAGCCGGACTAGATCTTTGTAGACTGGAATAAAAGACTTTAGTCTGATAGTATGAGCCTTAGTTTAGGCTTTTGCAAAACTTTGTAGACCTTCTGTCGTCTCTACCTATCTCTTGGGCTCCAATGCGTTGCCGGAGGGTTGTGTTTTCGTGGAGACTTGAGACTGGGTTATTCTGGGCTTGGAGCTTCCTGTGGATGCTTATGAGTGGAAGTCGTTCCAAGATGATTTATTCATGATATTTGAATCCTCTTCAGAGTCTACACGCCCTTGTCACTCTTGCTAGTTGGGCTGGAAGTTAACAGGACACTATGATTGTTTAGTTTGAGGCTGATGCTTTACAATTTGAGGTCATTATCTCTAGTCCAAGGCTGATGTTGATGGTTTGAGGTCGTTATTCCTCATTTGAGGCTGATTCTTTACGGTTTGAGGTTGTCACCTCTAGTTAGAGTGCATCACATGGGGTTCGAGGCTTGGATTTGAGGCACTCACTCTTGTAGTCATAGTTATTCAGTGAACCTATCGGGCTTATGGAGGACTACTCGGGTTTTATTTAAACTTGCGCACAAAAGTACTTTTGGGCTTATAAGGCACAGTTAGGTTTAATTTAGTTGTATAGATTTACTTTCGATATGCTTGTGTGCTTTCTTTCTTTTGAAATTGAACTTGTGTGCTTTCTTTCTTATCAGCTTGACATGTTTTTGCCTTGATTCATTGTTTTTACCTTTCATGTCATGTTGGCCTGTGATACCTGTTGAATACCTTTATTGTGGTACTCATGCTACACTGCATCTTTTCATGATAAAGGTCCTAGTACATGCCATCTTTTGTAGCTTGGAGATATCGGAGACGAGGGTGAATACTTGACGTCCTGGATCAACCTTTCTCCTTATGTATATATGTTAGCTAGTCTTTTGCCTCTGAGACGGCTTGTCGTGGTCCACTTTTGTGACTTGTAATTTTTCATATGAGACAGCTGTGTACTCGTGACTTCCAAGTTCCGGGAGGGTTTCTATTGTACATGTTTTTGGTTTGCTTCCATCTCTATCTTTACTGATATCTAGTGTTGTTTTATAGATAGTTCTACCATTGTACTCTTTACATGTCGTTCTAGGTGCGGGCTGGCTTACATACTGGTAGATTACAGTAGGTGTCACCATGACTCGGGAAGTCGGGTCATGAAGTCCATCCACCTATCTCGCTGGCAGAGTCCTCTCGATGCTCTCATCCCCTTCCTTCACCCTCTCGTTTCTCTTACAGGCCTATAAGAGTTGACAACTCTAGGGCTTTCTTAGTTTAGTTTTGTGAAACCTCTTTACAGGTGTTTGCGTCAAACATTTCAGTGGCAACAAAAACACAACTCCGACGACGATGCAATTCAGCTTTAGTGACTCAAATGATGTGCAGTTCGCCAGAAGATGGCCAAGGTAGCATCTTCCCATATTCTATTTTCCAAATAGTAGTCTACACTTCTAGGTTCTGGCTCTTCCCTTTTCACATCTCTAGCAAGATTTTTTTGGGCTTGGGAAATTGTATTGTGTTTATGTTTTGTTTCTAACTGTTTCAATTCTGCTACCTTTCCCCCCTTGTTTTCCGATCTCTCTGTGTCGATTCGGCTGTTCTAGTTTCCTCTGTTTGCGGCCTGATTTGTTTTCTTGTCATGATCTTCTAGTAGGAATTCTTGAATTACTGAACTTGTGGTTGCCGATTTTCCGCTCAGTTATATGCCTAGCATACTGGTTCTACTACTTGAGTGTATTGCTTTTTTTCTTCAAGATTTGTTGCGCAAAAACAGATTCAAGTTGGCTTTTCTTATATTTTCATTTGACATATTGTATTATTGGGCCTTCCCTTTGTCTTGTTTCATTCGACCAATATTTGTTTGCATTTGTCCTTGTTTGCCTCTATTCAGGTGGCTCAGGTGAATGATGGTAGATTAAGGTCATGTCTTTCGATCGGGGCAAGGGGTTAGGGGCAAGAGAGGTCAGTGGATTAAGTGATTTTCAAGGCTATTGGAACATTGGGTCATTGACCGGGAAATCCGTAGAGCTAGTGAAGATCCTAGAGAAGAGGAAAATTAATATAACTCATGTACAAGAGACCAGATGGGTAGGTACCAAGACACGAGATGTGGATAGGTTTAAGTTGTGGTGCTCAGGAGGCTCAAGGGATAAGAATAGAGTAGGTAATTTAGTAAATGGGGACCTTAAGGGATCAAGTTGTGGAGGTAAGGGTATTATTTATGTACACTTTGCGATTTCACCGGGTATGTTGGGGGGAGGGGAGGGGTGTTACACTTTGCGTATGAATTAGAGACTGAATAATAATAACAAACCCAGTGTTAGGGGTGTAAAGTCAAACCGTAAAGTCAAACCCAACCGACGAACCAAATCAAACCGGAAAAAAAAAAACCGACATGTGGTTTGGTGGTTGAAAAAAAAAGCCAACAACTCTTGGTTTGGTTTGGTATTAGAAGAAAAAAAAGTCAAACCGAACCCAAACTGAACCAATATATAAAAATATTATTTACATATAATTTACTTTGTTGATATATTTTTAGTTAGTTTATAGTTTTCAATTCTATATATTTTGTTTCAAATTTAGGCTTGTAAAAATTTGTATATATATATATATGGCCAGTATAATCCCACCAAGTGGGGCCTAGGGAGGATAGAGTACACGCAGACCTTACCATTACCTTGGCAGTAGAGAGGTTTTCGATAGACCCAGCTAAAAAAACAATGGTCAAAGCAATATAGAAAATGAATAAGCAATAAAGTACTCTAAACAACCTGACAAATCATCATAAACAACCACAATAAGAGAATATGATAAATGAAGTACAAAATACAATAAATAGCAACGAAACTCAAAGGATAAGAAATCTAAAGAGTAATACTACGACTAATAATATGATTAATGGTAAGAAAAGATAAGTGAAACAATGCTTAACTATCTAGTTAACCTTCTACCCTTTTCACCTTCATAACCTCCTATCTTAGGCCATGCTCTCAATTAGTTGAAGTTGTGTCATGTCCTATCTAATCACCTCTTCCAATACTTCTTTAGCCTATCTAATACCTCTCTTGAAAGTATCCATAGTTAACCTCTCACACCTCTACATTGAGCACCTGTATATCTCCTCTCACATGTCTTAACCATCTCAACCTCATTTCCATACCTCCTCTATCGAGGCCACTCCAACCTTATCCCAGATATCTACATTCTTAATGCTATCATGGTTTCATGTAACGATGAATTTTATTAGAAAGGAGTGCAAATTATTATAATCCCCTCTAAATGGAGATGACGTGGGGAGAGTTGGGTAGAAATTATTGCATGAGATAAAATGTTTCAACGCCTTTTACATTTCTCCCTCTCTAATCTTCCACCAAACACAATGGTATTAGGCAGGGACTAAACTTTGTAATAATTTAATTATTATTTTTGAGATAGTAACAAGTTGTATTAAAATCTAAAGGAGAAAGTGAATCCTAGATACAAGGATGATATACAGAACTCCAAAAATATTTTTTTTGAAACTGCACAAATATTTAACTAGCAACGAAAGAGAATCTATAGTAATATTAGTGCCTATGTCATCTACGTACTTCTCGTTACACCAAAAATGCAAAAGATGAATAAAATTAAGCTTTATCTTCTGAATAGGGTTACTTTTGTTTTCAAAACATCTTAAATTCCTTTCCCTCCAATTAGTTCAACATATGCAACCTGGGATCATGCTCCAATATTTTTCTAAGCATTAGTTCCTTCTTTTCTGCTCCACCTAGATAATAAATCTAGTGTGTAGCATTGCCCAGCTCAAGCCAGTGATAACAAGAAATGTCTCACAGTTGAGTAGTCAACCTATTATGCAAAAACAGGTGACTATTTGTTTCGACACACTTTCCACGTAACTGCAGATAGAGCAAAGGTGTATACCCTTCCTCTGCAATCTATCTTGAGTCAAACGAGCCTCCATTACTACCAAACAAACAAAGCATGCCAGCTTGTATGGTATGTCTGTATTCCCTAGCTGTCTCTAGGGTCAGTTTACTTGAAGACTGTTGTTATGATTCCTCAAGTAATATATTGTCTCGACTGTGAAAACTCCTGATCTTGTCTCTCAGCAATCATAATCTATCTTGCTCTATTGAGCTTCAATAGAAGAAATTAAGGGTGTCATCAAATCCATCCATTTCAGTCATCCAAAAGTCTTCTAAAACTGAGGTCCCATCCTTGATTGTTCCATACCTCATTGATATTGGCCCTTTGCTGTTGATTCAGGATGTAAAGATCAGGGTATAGGTGCCTGAGTGAGTCATTACCTAACCAATTATCTTCCCAAAAAAGAAATACTTTGCCCATTCGCAACTTTGAATTTGATTTTAATGTTGAAAATCATCCAACGATCTATATTAGTCCTCCAAACATTGACCCCAATATTTTGCCCATTCCCAACTTTGAATTTGATATTAATGTTGAAAATCATCCACGGTTTATAATAGTCCTCCAAACACTGACATAAAAAGTGTTGACAGATTTGATTTTCCAAGTATTATCTTCTCCACATTTTTTTAATCACCTCCTCCATATTGATTGATCTTCATTTGAGAATCTCCAGAGCAACTTCATGAGTAAACTTGATTTTCTTCCTAGGATTTATTATGTCATTCCCCCCTTGTTGTTTACTTAGTCTCAGAGTTTTCCACTTGACCAAGTGAACGCCCGTTTTTTTCCTTGTTGCCTTGCCATAGAAAGTTACATCTCAACATATCCAGCATGTTCTCAACTTGTGGAGGTATGGGAAAAGATACTTCATGTAGGTAGTATGAGAATTAGTCTGCCACCCAAAGATACGTACCCTCTCTTCCATCTAATGAGTTTTTATTCACATTTCTTTACTAGCCCTTTCCAAATGTCCATAGATCTGCTGTTCGCATCATGTGTCATGCCTAGGTAGGTTGTAGGCAGAGAACCCACTTTCCCATCTAAAATATCAATAAATTGTTTCATTGTTCAGGTTCATTACTGGGAAGATTATCATGTTCCTCTAGTTTACATGTAATTCTTACACTCCTTCACAGATATTAGTGAGAATTTATTCTTAAAATCTTCTTTCAATCAGCCTATGCATCACAAAAGATAATTGCATCATTTCAATGTTGTCACCTTGGCCTATTATGACCTTGAAACCTCCGAGACAGTTATTCCTTTGAGTTATGGTCAACATATAATTTAGATCCTCCATGGCAATCAAAAAGAGGAAGAGACAAAGAGGGTCTCTTTGTCTCAATCCTCAATGTGAAGGAAAAATCCCTCAGAAAACCCATCGATTAGAACTGAAATGCAAAACTGGATCCCGTTTACCCATTTAGTGACAAAACCACTTTTTTCAAAATATTTAGCAGGAAGCGCCAGTTCACATGAACAAAATTCTTCTCTATGTCTAGCTTGCATAGGATTCCAACTTTGCCCTCTTGTATTCTGGAGTCTAGGCATTCAATGTTGCATCCATAATTTGTTTGTCTTTAACGAAGGAACTTTGATGTGTGAATCCACCAGCTTGTGCATTACTGTCTTGTGCCTTTCTGTCAGTAGCTTGGAAATGATCTTGTATACACTACATATCAAAACTCATAGGCCTATAATCCTTCAATTCCTTTGCATAATTTTTTAGGTATCAAGGACTATATAAGTGGCATTGAAACTCTTCTCAAAGAAACCTTGGCAGTGAGATTTAAATTACCAACATAATGTCTGCTTTGATCACCCCAAGTTGATTTTCTCTGTTTTGAGATTGCCATGAGTGGTCATATTCCATTCTTTAAGCTGAACTTCGGTGCTTTCAACTTACTTAGCTAGTAGTAAGTCCGGCCTTCCTACAGCTTCAAAACTTGAAGTATGACTTCGAGTTATCCCAATTTCCGTATTTCAAAAATAAAGGCCAGTGATCTGAGATGACCTTAGGCAAGATTATTTGCTTGCAGCTTGATATTTCTGAACTCCTCCCATTTGGAGTTGTAGACAAATCTGACTATCCTTGATGTAGAGTCTTGGGTGCCTCCACGAGCCCATGTATGTTGTCCACTGCTGAGGGGTGGATCCACCAATTCTGAATCTTTAGGTGAACTTGGAAAAATCTTTCATGCTTCTGGACAGAGAAGTTGCATTCTTCTTTTCATAGATGAACCTAGTTGTGTTGAAGTCACCACAAGGTCCCAGAGATCTTCATATAAACCCCTAGCTCCACCAATCTCTTCCCTCTAATTCAACCTTTCGTTCGTAGAATTTGTCCCATAACCTCTTGTCAAGCACCACTTGAAATTTTGGCTAATGGTCCTGAATCTCCATGTCAAACAATGAACCCCATTGCATATGAGTTCTCCCCTCCAAACTCTACTATCCCACATGAATAGGATTCCCCCTCTAGTGCAACGCGCTTGCAAGCATTCGAAGTTGACACATCTGTTAGCTCAAATCTCTTTCACGAACTTGGTTATATCCCCTTCTACCATTGTCTCTCTTCCAGACAATAAATATCTGCTCTCCCACTGTCATTGTTGAATTAAGCTTTTCAGAGTATCTACCCCCCCCCCCTCAATAATGCCCCTACCATTCCATTCCATGATGTTTATCTTCATGGTCTACCTTCAATAGTCAATCTTCCCCTTACTCTGCTATTATTGCTTTTGAATTTCATGTCGAAATTAAGCCTTTGAGTTCCTGGATACCTTTCCATCTTGCTGCTCCAAAGCTTTCTGGAATTGGGGAGGGTGTCATGGGCATTCTCAAGTTGTCAATCTTCGAAATAAAGCCTGAACCTCTTGTTCACATTCTCTATAATTAACCCCAAATTGTTTGCAGATTTACTGATGTTTTTAAATGTCCATAAAGATATATGCATACCATAGACCGGAGAATTAGTATCAACTGGTTCGACACCTTCTGTCAGCAAAGGAGCTTCTTCAGCACTTCCTATTAGTTGCATGGAAGATATACGGCGGGGGGGATTATGCTATTGACCTACTTTGCTTGAAGGAATGTCCTCTTCTCCCAAATCCAAGACTTCCGACCTCATCGTCATGTTTTTGTGCACCAGATAGGCCATCTAGAAGATAAGGCCATCGCTTTCGATTTCCACACCACGAGGGACTTCTGATCCATCTCCATTAACTTAAATCCTTGCCCATCGAAGATGATTTTTAGTGTTGTTCTTCCTCTGTTTCAATCCATCCACCACAGGTGTCTCCTATGTGTTTGAATGTAGATTGCGACCACAGATTCATAGGTAATCGATAGATGCAAATTCATACCCAACTTCTTATATCTTCTTCGAGCCAAAATCCAACAGTAGGTGACCACCAGTCCAAAAACAACTTGGACTTCTTCCATCTCCATTCACCTTTGATGACATCTTCCACCTCCTTTTCTAGATGGGAGCTCGAATAGGAATAGGGAATCGTTCATAACATAAATATTGATTCCATGAGAGTAGTTCCAAACATTGCACACCCATCTCCGGATATCATTCAATATTGGAGTTTCTTGATTTGAAACAATGAACTTCCCACGAGACATCTGCCAATCATCTGCTGAAACTGTAGGGACACCAGGGATGATGGTTCTGGAGTTAACAGTCTGTGGTGTGGCTTCTTTTTTTGCTTCTATCATACATTTGTTGCTTCTCGTGGCTTCACGAAAAGAGAACTTGAGCTCATGTTGTTTGTTAGCTGCTGTTTTCTCATCTCACTGTGGCACTGTAATGAATCTTTGAGATGTCTGTGCTATTGCAGTCCATCTAGTATTTAATATGATTTCAGGAGTTAATCAGTGATCTGCCCCCCCCCCCCCCCC
>NC_028645.1:28880628-28911278 GCF_001406875.1 Solanum pennellii
CCCCCCCCCCCCGGCTGAATTGCAATAAAACTGGTGTATCTACCCTGTTCATTGCATTTGAGTTCTGAAAGTCCCTTGTTTTCCACCGCTTGAGTGACATTCTTTGCTCCCTTGAAGCTGCAACAAATACCTGAACTAACCATTTCACAATTTTAAGCCTTAGTTACTTTTCTCATTAAATTTTTGCTGCACTCATTCCATTTGAAGTTTCCGATTAAGAACTGGACTTAATATGTCGTAACACTTAAAACTGGCATGCTAATAAATCCCATCATCCTCCATGCGTAGAGAAACTGCAGAAAGTTGGAACAAGAAAAGAGGGTGCTGAGAAAAAAAAAAGCAAGAAAACTACCACAGAAAGGTGGTGGTTGGAATTGTAAAGAACAAAAGACAATAATTCCGACTGAAAAGCCACCGAAAAGGTGATACGTTCCCTTAAGAAGCAGGAGAGAGAAGGTTTTGGGGAAGAGTGCCTGAGAGAATCCTAATCTGTTGTCAATAACACCAACATCTTTCTCACTTGCTATGACTTTTTATCCTAGATGCTTGCTACCTTACTTTATGATTGTGATTCCAAATCATCTTAGAAATATTTTGAATGAGTCCCATTTAGTTTAGTTTATTGAAACTGGAGTCCCATTTAGTTTAAACAACCCAGTTGATACATAGTTATTATTGTCATTAAACGTCCATCAAGTTCGGTGTACACCACGAGTCTTCTTGGCCTTTGGGCTGTTCAGATACTTGTAATTTTGTATACACTATAGGAATAAATGTTAGATTTAGAGGCCCTTTAATTTTAGAGAACTCCTGAATTGCCTTTAAGGAAACTTATTCATAAGCAAGGTAGAATTGGGATTATTTGGGCTTGAATAGAGCATATAGTTTAAGATGATCCATAGTAGTTGATTGATGGATAAGTGCAAGGGATATTCAAAAATGAGATGGAAGTGAACACAACAGTAGTGTACCCAACATTTATTGAAAGGAAAACGTGGAAATCTATGTTAATGATTAATTGACGAGATTCGCAGCCGAGTTAACAATAAGGTGGAGGTTTTGAGACAGACCCTAGAGTTTAAAGGATGCAGGTTGAGAATGACTAAGACATGGAACTTGCAGTGCAAGTTCACTGACATAACTCACGAGGTAGATGTGGGAGTAAAGATTGATACTCAAGTCATCCCAAAGGGAGAAATTTCAAGTATTTTAGGTCAATAATTGAAAGAAATAAGGAAATTGACAATGATGTTACACATTGTATTGGAGCAGTGCATATGATAAAGGCTCGCATCTGGTGTCTTGTGTGATAGGAATGTGCCACCAAAACTTAAAGGTAGGTTTTATAAAGTGGTTAAGTGGAGTGTTGGCCAATCAAAAACTTGTCCGTCTAGAAGATGAAAGTACCAAGAATGAGGACGTTGAGAAGGATGTGTGGCATAAGAGAAGAGATAGGATTAGGAACGACAATTCTAGGACAAGGTAGGAGTGGCCGTTGTGGTGGACATGATGAGGAATGCTAGGTTGCAATGATTTAGATATGTGAAGTGGAGATGTACAGGTGCACCAATGAGGAGGTGAGAGGTTGGTTATGGTGGGTCTAAGGAGAGGTAGAGGTAGGCCGAAAAAATATTGGGAGATGCGATTAAACAGGACATATAGCATATTCAGCTTACCGAGGATATGAACCCTAAATAGGAGTATTAGAGGTCGAGGATTAGGATAGAAGGTTAGTACATACTCAAATGCTTTCTAGTTTCCATACCAGTATTATTCTTTAATTTGACTTGATTATTACTTGTTGGTTCCCTTTCTTCAGTTATTATATTATTTGTTATTGATAGATAGATCTGGATTATATATAGTAATATTATGTAGTTCAAACAAGGGAATGATTTATATAAGGTTAAATTTAAATCCGTTTTTAAGTTCTAAATAATAGGACTTCCTACATATCCAAATAAGGAAAATCCAGATCTATCTATCTTTATTTCTTGTTCGTCGTTTAGGGTTTCAGCTCCTAGTTTAATTGCATCATATACATAAATAGACAACAAATAGAAAACAGGGAAACATTGTATTACTCTCAATAGGTTCAACTCTGAAAGTAGTGTTTAGAATAAAGATAAGGTATTCAAGGTTAAAAAGATTTCCTTGTCACTATAAAGGTTCATAATAGAATAAAGATAAGGTATTCAAGGTTAAAAAGATTTCCTTGTCACTATGAAGGTTCATAAAAGAATGATTCGTAAGAAAAAGACCAACACCAGGAAGCAACATGCTCCAGTCTGATAATATTTGAAACTTGGCTAAGTTAAGTTGCTCAATTGGCAATTTACAAAAATTAGCTAACAACAAATATGAGCCATCACACAACTCATGGAATTACAGTGGGTAAGTTGTTGTAGCTAACTACAATCATCATAAAGATTTTCAAGACGAAGCATTTAAATATCAGTAGGAGACGTACATTAATAAGAGACAAAAGGATTTCTACTCACTTCCAACAAGATGCAGGTGCACTTAGTGGTTAGTGCTGGAAAATTGATAAAAATTCACATATCCGGTCCAACCCACCCAAATTTATAATAGGTTGGGGTCATTGATTCATTTAAATCAGACCAAATATGATTTCATATTCAAATAATCAGCAGTAAAATATGGATATCCATGTGAAATCCCACTTCAAGCGTGAAGAAGGCAGCTGCATGAAAAGGAGGAAACTAGAAGAACCGATTTTCTGAGTTCATTTCTTGGGAGTGACCTTCCCAACTTTGAGTTACCAAAAGATAGAAAGTTCTAGATCTTCCCAGACCTTCCTCTGATTTTTCTTTTAATTTGCTAGATTCAATGACAAGTTGGTCCATTAAGAGCAAACTGACTGAGAAAGTTTGAACCAAAATAAGATTCTATGGCACAATCCCCTAACATTAGTTGAACCGAACCAAGAGTATATGCACAATCCTTTAGCAAATCTTTAAGGTGTTGATGCCAAAATAAACAAATATGATCTACCTACACATTGTACATGTTATGATCTACAAAACAATTATGAATAAAAAGGTGTTCCTCGTAGGGGAGCATTTGCTTCTTTCCCACTTATGTTTCTCACAAGTTGAGCTTTGAGAAAAGAGAAAAACCAAAAATAGCATCCAGAAATTATGACTATATCACACTTTAAAGACAAGGAATTAACGAAATTTGCTATATTAAATATGGATTAGATGGGAAAAAATGATGAAATTGTGAAAAGAGAAGTGCTAAATTTGAAAGGTAAATGACTGAGGTTATCTGTCATGAAAAAACAAAACATGAAGGAAGTTATCAGATACAGCAACTCAAATAGGACAATTAGTGAGTGGACTTAATGCCAATATATTGGATTGTTAAACATGTGGCAATTTTTTGTGCCTCACAAGTTACAACATACAAGTGATGTTTCTATAGAATTTAAGGCTTGAATTCTCCCAATAATGATAATATTGAAGAAGCCAAGGATATTATTGATGTTTTATCCATTTTGTCTAACCCGCTTTGAACTCGCACTTACTTGATTCGGCAGGACCTTTTTTTTATAATCATGGTGTTCGGGGGCAGCTTTCACACACCTTGACTGATTCCACTAGATACCTACCACCTGCAGCGGGTACAGGCAACTCTATCCACCAAGACTACGACAGATGGAAAGAAATCACCTAGTGTTATTAGTCTCTACTAGGATTTAAACTTGATACCTCATGGTTCTTACCCCATTCATTGACCACGGGACCACACCCTTGGGTGTGATTTGACAGGACCATTTGCCAGCACGAAGTGTGCTAGTGATGATATCTCAATAACCAATGAGAGAATACCTGCTTCAGTCTTCAGGTAATAAGGGTCCTGTTGTCTCTATAATTGAGCTCGGAAATTAATAGATCCACAAAATTTAGGGAATCCAAGTAAATATCATTTCAGGAACACAAAAAAGTAGTAAATTAGAAGTTCATTGATGACAATAAGCCACTTTTCAAATAACAAACAGAAGTGAATGCAGAATAAAGTAGATCACATAATGGCAATCCTGCAAGTATACAACATCATTACCAGTGTAGTCCCACAAAGTACTCGAGGAAGGGTAGAGTATATATTATGCAATCCTTCAAGGATAAAAGGAACCAATTACAAACACGGTGGTTTGATATCAAATACCTTAATGCGCTCATATTCTCTGATGGCACAGCTTTTGGCATCTTCAGTGACCCTAATGGAATCTTTTAACTCTTCCAACTTTCGAACTCTTGATTTATCACCCCCAAATATTTTAGAGGTTGCTGTTTCGAGTTTCTCTGCTCTTGAATTTAAGGAAGACAATTCTGAAATGAGAGTCTGCACTGTCAATAAAGCACTTGATCGGTCTGAAAATGCATGGTGTATACCCAACATTAGACTCAGGTGTTCATGTAGAATATCCTGAAATACATATTTATCACAGTATTAGAAGCTAAGGTTCATTTAAGAATGCCAGAGTGCACCAAAGTGTGTCTTCAATAAAGTTGATCAACAATCTAAATAGCGTTAGAAGGCTGAAAAAAACATTGCACAAGCACAGTGCAGATGACAACCGCCTGAATCTTGTCACTGACAGTATTCTAATCACGTAATTCAACAATTGTTGAAAACAAGGTTCACTCTTAGTAAACAAGGTCTACTCTAAAGGATAAAATGGTTACCAAATGCTTCACTGTCTGTGAATTTAACTCCCGATACAATCTGCTGGCTTTAACAGCTGCAGTAGCCACATTTTTCATATCAGCAGCCCGTTCTCTCTGAGTATTCACAGTAGCTCGTTCATTCTCAAACTTCGTCAACTTAATAAATGTAAGCCCAAGTTCTCCAATTGTATCCCCCATATCTTGCTGAGCTTTAACAAGTGATTCAGCCTAATTTGAAATGGAACAATAAAAATTAACTGATAGCAAATAGAACAATAATCAGAGAATTGAATAGTAATGGATAAAAACAACAACAACAACTACTACGTCACAATCCCAAACAAGTTGGGGTTGACTATAAGGAATATCCACTTTTTCATTTAAGCTCATTTCCGCACTGAATTAAATACAAATGGAAATATAGTGTTATATGTGTATAAAAGAAATAATAAGGATAACCAAGTTTTAAACGTATACTCAACCAGGAGATATCAACTATAATCTTCTTCTTCCATTATGACCTATCTATATAGCTAGTTGAGAATTCAAGATAAACTATGGTATATTCCTTCTACAAAAGCACAAAAATAGATTGAAGAAACAATAAAATTGATGAATAGGGCGAAAAAAACCTGCTTTGACGCATTACTAAGTTGCTGCTCAAGATTGTGCAACCTTTCTTTATTTTTGAGGAAATCCTTATCCTCCTCGTCAATAGATGAGTTGGAGGCACCCCAATCATTGGCAACAGATTGCTTCAATTCTTTGAACAACCTGAGCAAATCCCTACCACCTTTAGCTGGGTGCACAACATCCTGGGGGACAATGAGATTTCCGGATTCCCCAAACAATTGTTTTGGCAACTTAACTGCTCCATCCAATACCCTAGATGCGACATCAATGGTAGTTGGCAAGGGAAGTTTCCCATTTACTTGCAAAAAAACCCTCAATTCATCACTCTTCTTAATGAGTGGATGTGCTGCAAGCTTGTGCAAGTACTTCTCCAATGCCAGTCTTCTTTGCTCAACAAACTCCTGTTTCTGCATGACTTGACTCTCGACGATACTTTTATCTGGCCTTGGAGGAATAAAATAACCTCTGTAACCTTCACTCAATCTCTCTGATAAAGTAACAATGTCTTTAAAGCGTCTACGAACAGTGAAATCGGTTCCTCCATAATCAGGTAAATTGGTTTGTGTGGTAATTAAATAGGTAACATAAGTATTAGTGCCAGGAACAATTGAGGGGGATGCTTGTATTTCCTTGTGTGGATCGGAAACAGTGATATTCAAATACTCCAAGTTTAAAGGAGGGGAGATTATTGTAGGGTTTTGAAATTGTTCAACATCATGATCATCAATGGCGGATGATTGAATAGAAGATACTAATAAGGGGTCGTTGGAATCGTCGACGATCGACGGTGAAAGAGGATGGTGAGAATCAGAAAGACAAGTCATGGCACTGCGATAGTTAGAGTAGGATTTGGAAATGGAGGTGAACTTTTCATCATCCTCGAGAGATAGATTCTCCATGCTGTCTTCTTTACCCATCATATTCACTGCCAAAACTCTGGGGTTTTGTCAAACTCCAAGCTAACACACAAAATTAAAAGAAAATGCAATTAACTAAATTTAGGATCAAATTAATATTTTCAAAAGTTTCTATTTTTTTTTTTATAAAATATAAAAAAGACATATTTTTATAATTCAATACAAATTATTTTTAAAAAAATAAAAAATTCTTTCCTTCTCCTCTAGTTTGTTATTCTTCTTCCTTAGAAATCCAAAAATTTGACTATCTCCATTATCTTCCTCACCAACTATCTCCATTATCTTCCTTCTCATCTTCGATCGTGACTCTCTCCTCTTTCTGAACTGAAATTGTGTTTGACTTAAAATTGTGTGAAAATTGAAAGATAATGCAATAGTGCCTATTATTTATTATTTTTGAAAGAAAATCAACAAATTCAAAAAAAACCTAATTATGAAGAAATGTATTTGTATTGTTAACATTCAGTGAAAAGTCATTTTTTGTTGCTTTTGTTATTCTTTTTGTAGCCATTTTATCGATATGATTTTAGAAATAGTCTTGTTCAGTTGTCCAACATATATTTCATTTATTGAAAGGTGTATCGAATGTTGCCACATCTTAGTGATATGTTTGTGCATATGCCAACAGAGTTGTCATATATGTTGGAACATCTCACCTATGCGTTAGGGTAACAAAATGGTGATCTGTGGCAACATCAGTTTTATATGTGACAACAAAAAATTCATTTGTAGCAACAGTAGGTACATCTGTGACAACATAATATTCATCTCTGTTAACATAAATATAAATTTCTACCCATTATAATTTTATAATCAATTGTAAACTCTCAACTTTTTTTATTTACCTTGTAGATGATGATACAAGAAACTTCATCCATAGCAACAACTCAATCTTTTATTGGCGTTGCTTCCTCTTCTAACATCAAATGCTCTTTTTGTCTATGTGAAGAATGTGAGCAGCAACATGATTATTTCATTAGTCTTGTTAAAAAATCGTGATATATTTGAGGAATTGACTTATAATATTAATGTGCACACATCCAAGAAGATTTCACAACCTTTGAAGTGTAGGAAGTTGAAAAAATCTATTTCCAATCACTATGTATAATTAATGAAAGAAAAAAAATTGACGATTGTTGTTTCAGTATCACACTCAAACCCAAAAGGCAAGGAGAAGGAGGAGGAGATTGAGAAGTAGAAGAAACAACAGAATGAGAAGGAGAAAGTGGAAAAGAAAACAAAAGAGAAAGAGAATAAATTCGTTGGAACCATCAAAGAGTTTAGTATAAATTATGGACTGCCTTTGCATCTCATCAAGGACTAACAGAATATTGTGCTTCGAGATTCAAAACACATTGTAGCCGAAGTATCTTGATTTTTTTTATCAAAAAGACCGAACCAACTGCTCAGTTTTTAAATCTTACCAAGGAAAGAACAAATATCACTCATGCGAAATCAGAGATGTTACTAGCATTGCCCAACAAGCATGCAATAGTTTGTAAATATCACATTATTTTTTATCTTACCACTATTGAAATGTGATATTATTATATTTTCTAATTGATGATATACCATGCAGATATTGTGGACTTTTTGCTGCTACATACGCTGAGTTTTGAGTAATGCACTACAAATACCATCTAATGGAATTAGTTCTGAAACCTTTCGCATGAGATAAAAATAAAGTTCGATGAAAATATTGATGGTTTTGTATACCATTATGAATTACCTTTTTGTTGATAAAACGTATAAAACAAAACAATTGGTGAAGTGTTATATTTGCTGATAATATTAATATTGATGATTATTATTCTTAGTTTTATTTTGTTGGAACAAATTTCAATTATGATGGAAAGAAAGAAATGTGATATCTGTGGTAACGTATATAACCTCTATCGTAAAAATAACACAGAATTATCTGCATGTACCCCAATGGAAAAGATATATGTCGCAACATATGTCACAAAAAGAAGATATGTGGTAACATATGTCACAAAAAGGAAATATGTGGCAACATTATATAGTTACCAATTGTTTTTTTTTTTTTTGGCTAATAATATTAATATTAATGATTATTCTTATTATTTTTATTTTGATGGAAGAAATGTCAATTATGATGGAAAGGAAGAAATGTAGTGTCTATGGTAACATATATAACATCTGTTATAAAAAACATCACAAAATTATATACATATGGCCCAACAGAAAGAATATATATGACAACATATGTCACAGAAAGAAGATAGAGATAACAAGATATGTGACAACATTTTTGCTGATAACAACAACAACAACAACAACAACAACAACAATAATAATAATAATTATTATAATAATAATAATAATAACAACAACAACAACAACATTAATTATTATTATTATTATTATTATTATTATTTTGTCGGAACAAATGTTAGTTATGATGGAAAGGAAGATTTATGGTGTCTGTGGTAACATATACAATCTTTGTTGTAAAAAATACAACAAAATTATTTGAATGGGCCCCAACATAAAGAATATATATATATGGCAACATATGTCATACTTTGAATTGTCAAAATTAAAAAGATTTAAAACAATTGTCCCTTCATTTTTCTCTCTCTCCTCACTCTCCTCTCCTCCATAAAAGGTCATTTTGTTTCCACATATGACATGTCTGTTGCAATTTTCCAACAGAACGTGCATATGTTACCACAGATGACACTTCAAGGATTGGTTAATCGATAAATTGAGCGATTTAGGAATGAAAAATGTCAAATTGGATCAAATTAGCATATTGAACCATAATTAAGCAATAAAAATATGTTATTACATTTGAAACAACGATTTACAAAGGTATTATACAATTATCATATGAATTTAATTACTTGCTCATTGTATGATGAACTAGTGGTATGATAGTCTTTGTAAAAATAAATGATAGAATTGATGAAGGAAATTCTATTAGACCATAATTTTGTACTTAGACATGTTGCAAGACTGTATATTAGTTTTACATATTGAATTAGGTGACAATTTAATTGAATTAACCTCAAAAAACACATTTTAGGATATACATATGTTGACACATATGATATGTTTGTTGCAATTTTTCTAACAGAACGTGCATATGTTGCCACATATATCACTTAAATGATGGATTAATACATAAATTGAGCAATATAGGAATGAAAAATGTCAAACTGGTTCAATTTTAGTACTTTGGACCATAATTAAGAAATAAAAAAATATGATATAACACTTTGTACAACAATTTACAAGGGTTTTATATAAATATCTGTCACGACCGGAGACTACCCTCTAGAAGTAACACGGCGTACTTGACCTCTCGGAGGTTTATACAACCCCTTAGACATCTTTCATCGCATTGTCATGAACTTAGCGAAAAATTTAAAATTTTTTCATAGCATAACACAAGGCTAAAACATCACTTCATTTAAGAAAACCATAAGTACATAATTAAGACAATAAGTCTCGTCTTGCCATCACACAACTCCAATAGAATAGAATAGGGACACGACCCTTAATAATATAAAGGAATATTTTATACTATTACATGAACTTAATTCAAACTATTGACATGAAGGCCCTTGAATCATTAAGAACACACTTGAACTTGGGAATAGTTATCCAATCTCTTCATTCTAGGAAAGATCCTCTAGCCATCACCACCTACACTTTGTGTAAAAAGTTGAAGAAGAATGGTATTAGTATAAGAATGCACTAAGAATGATAACCATACAATAACATGATTTAAGGAGGATATTTAGTTAGAAACCATACATCATGTCTTTTAGAGAAACTTAATAAACATTTGATATAATAAGCACAATACAGTTCACATACATTATATAGACATGAATGCTATTCACAACAACACATAAATCCATATATCACATTTAAGACACATTCAATATCTTCATAGCATTACCTTTCCTTTCTACCTTAACTCCTTCACCTAAAGCAACTCATAAGTAATACTTAGTGCGATGCATGAGTAATGTCCCATTCCACCATTCATATATGCATTCATAAGTACATAACATATCATGAAACATAACCTTCACATAAGAACCACCACCTAAGACAACCCCAAGCCACACTAGTGCAATATGCAAGTAGCATCCCATAGTAATATTCACACCAAGTGTTCCTATAAAGTCACCCTAGACTTAGGCACATCACATTCAATAAGATACAACACATACCTTTAACTTTAGGCATACGACCAATATACTTCATAGAACTCATATAAGAACTCATTCATTTATCAAATCATAGTCATGACCCATTTAGTCTTTATGCACATCTCAAGACAACATACAAGACCATACTATAATTATTACCTTAATGAAACAATAGTCAACATTGCATAATTAGAGCTAATTTTATCAATACATCATAAGACCTTACTCATAACCCCAATTTAAGTCTACTAGTGCAATGTATATGCGAAGCTTCATAACCTCACACATACCATGTAAACCAAAAAGTACATCACAAGCATTGCCTTTACTTCATACATCCAAACAAGTATAGTAAACCACATGCATGTCACATCCGGGAAGCACCCCCTAGAAGTAAATTTAGGAGGTCTTATACAAGCCCATAGTTATCATTCATCGCATTGTCATAGTAAATTTTGCGGAAAATTTAAAACTGTTCATAGCACATCATATGCTAGAACATTACTTCATATATATATATATANTATATATATATATATATATATATATATATAAATATCATATTACATACTTACACTCTAAGTCTCTTTTTCATCTTAGACTCAACAACATTAGAATACATTAGGGACACGACCCTTAAAACATAAGACATAACTATACAACACTTAATAAACTTTACAGTAAGACATGAGTAGGGAATCCTTGGAACTTAAGGACCCATTTTCTTGAGCATGGAAATCATCTATCAAGCTCTCCACCATTTAAAACATTCTTTATGCATCCATAACCTACACTTTGTGTAAAAATTAGAGAAGATTGTGATTAGTACAAGAATACACTAAGTATGGCAACCATGCAAAAACATGCATTTAAAAGGGACATTTTCTTGAAATCATACTTCATGCATTTTTTTAGTAAATCTTTGTAAAACCTTTAGACAATAGCATTTATATCATTCACATACTTCATATAAACATATTCAGAGGCCAAATATTTCATGAGATCACATATAGAATTTATGACATTTTCAAGTCACATTATAGTGAGCTAATTTCCCTAAATAGTGAACTATCTTCTCTTTTATTCATTAACCTCCCAAGTAATCCTCTAGTGATACTTGGTGCATTGCATCACCTTAAGGTCACAAAGAAAGCATTCATACAACCTAAATAAGCCAACACATATCATTATATAAGCATAATACATCAAAGACACATTTAGGTCAAGTCTCCTTTGGCTTTACAGTAAGCTACACTAATTTACACATATATTTACTTCTTTTCTTATACATCATTATGAGACATTGTTCATGACCCCAATCTTAGTCTACTAGTGCAATGAGCATATGAAGCCCCATAACCCCATACATTATTAGTAAAACCTTCATAAGACCAACAACCTTAGCATTCAATTCATACCTCAACATAAACACAAAAGGACAACTCCATTCATACCAATAATCTTCATCATATAGTTATTACGACTCACATAGTGCATATAAGAATAAGACCATATCAAATAAACTCATACCATGCATATATTCATGACAAATAGACAAATACTACCATGAGATGCATAAAGACATACTCATAATCATACACATTAGGTCACCTTCCTAGGTTTTCCTAAGGAGCTACTTGTGCAATGTCTAGATGGATTCATTACTTCCACTTATCCTAAGTAACCTCCCTTAGGTCCTCATAGTTAGGATCCTATTAATTTACTTCCATTGTTCATTTTACTTTAGGGAAATTATAGCCTTAACCGACACTAAGACCATGGGTGTTAAACATGGAATTTGGTGTTGTAGAGACTTACACCAATGGAAGGTGTTCTTACCTAGCCAAGGTAGAACATTAACACATGCTAGCATACTAAGTGAATACTTGCTATAACCTATGTGGCAAGCATAGTTATGGAACTTGGAGGTATATGTGAAAACCCTCTTTATGACAAGATGGGGCATTATGGTTATTCACTTATGGAAACATCACTCTAACACCCTTTTGGGTCATGAGGCTATCCACCCCGTGAGGTTTATGCTGACCTACCTTCCCTCATTGGGAAGGGATACACACTCATATTCAAGTTCACTCGGTGCTAAGCTAAGTTACCTTTATTGAAAAGCCATTATTAACCTTACTTTATAAAATATAGGCTTAGGAGATTCATCCCCTCATATGCATAGCTCATAGGTCATAGATGAAAGTTCATCAACCTAAATCATGTGAGAAGATCCTTTCACATGGACATGGCACATGTATTAGCACTATCTAGTTTAGGATATACTTGATCACACCTTTCAAGGATCCTCTATTGACAAGATCATGATTCATTTGTGTGTGTATACATACATGTGAGCAAACCTTTCACATAACACATAATGTCACACATGTTCATATATCAATGCATAAGTCTATATGTGTACCTATATGAGCAATCCTTTCATATCAACACTCCAAGTAACTATGCACATTCATACTTCATCAAATCATATACTTAACATCATAGCATATAAGTCATATTCATAACATGTTCATACAATCCTATGCATGTCCTTAGAAGACCAACCTAGGAACTATCCCATCAAGGTGCACATGTCCAATGCATAGTCAAAGTCCCATACCCTTGCCTATGATAGTACATCTATAAATTCATCCTATTGAATTATACATCACACAACATCATAGAATGGTTAGCATAGCATAAGACTCATTTATTTAAGACTTACAACATTCTTACAGTAAGCTTTAGTCTTTATGTACCTATATTAGATTTACATCACATCTAGCATTATAAAACCTCATCATAGGCAGCAAGTACATATAACCTTAACATAGCCATTTACATGCTCATAACAATAGTAACATCACCTAGATTCACAACTAGAGAAGGAGACTAGGCACAAGTTACACATAAGGTGATCATCATAACCACTCCTTCATAATCATCAATTTTCCTTCAAGGCCATGTTCAACACATATATAGTGAAAATAAAGTAAACACCGCCACCATAAATGGACCATACCACAGAATGCCATACAAGGCTTCATCAATTACATTAATATAGAAAAGCAGAGGGATGAGCCATTCTTACCAATTCATCAATCTCACCTTTCTCATCATTAATGCATTATAAAGCAGTATATATATGTACTCAAATCATAAACGAACCTATGTACAAGTCGTCACAAGATTATCATACAACTAGTGCACTATATCACATATATGGTAGAAAGTAGAGAGTTATAGATCATCAAGTAACTTCCCTAGTTTTGCTCATCAACCATCATGTATAAATAATATACATTTAGGGAAGTAGATAAATAGATATAAATCAAATCTAAATCATGCTTCATCTACCCTAGAATTAAGATCACATAATGTTCATTATAACATTCAAATTGTAGTCTAGAAGAACCTAGATCAATTCATACCAAGACTCCTTTTCTTTGATCATCAAGAATTCATACCTACAACTCATTAATATCATCAATATAATGCAATAGTTAAGGACAACATAATCTACACGAAATCCTACTACAATTCACCATAACCTCTAGATCACAGTGAACATGCTACTTTAGACATCAATGGAAAATAGAAGAATCATAGGCTAATAGACATTGATCCACATGAATCACTTATTTAGAATTCACCAATAATATCCAAGTAAGGCAGTATATGCAACCATTCCCACACAATCGAATTCCACATTAAATCATTAAAACGTCCACATTACAGTGATCACATAAAGGCATGTATTAGACATGTTCGAATCTTTATATGTTTATCCACATGAATCCTTCAACATCAACTCATCATTAGTTCATGTAAATCACAGTAGATATAGACAATTCAACGTAAGAGAATCACAATTCAACCCTGAACAAGCCATGATCACAATGCCCATGCAAGGATTAAATTTATTTAAGGAAGGAACATGGTATCATCATGCAATTGGATTAATATCACGTTAAAACCAATCCATTAACATCAATTACGCATGATTTAACCATTTTAATCGTTTTGAGAAAGAACCCATGGCTAGATTGAAGAAGAATAACTTTGATTATGAAACTTTCTTTGAAAACATTGAGAAGAACTCTCCAAGTGAAAGGTTATTTAGAGATGAAGGATCACCATACCTTTTTCTAGTTGAAAACCTATAAAACTTGGTGAATAAACCATGAGAATCCAATCTAGAATTTGTTCTTGAGCTTCAACAACAATGGAGGTTTCTAGAGAGAATTGGTTTTGGAGGGAAGGTTCCATTTGAGTGAATGCGATTGGGATTGGAAATGGGTTGGTCACATTTTAGATTACTTATATACGCCCAAAAGTAGGTAAATAAGTCAATTAGAGTCAGGTTAGGACGTGGGGTGAATTTCCCATTTACCCCTTAATAAAATAGTGCGCAAGGCACCAGTTGCAGGCCACCATCGACGATACCATCGACGGACAGTAGGTCAATCGACGGGCCGTTTGTGGCTTCCGTCAATTGGACCTTGGCCTTTTCTTTGGATGATAATTGCCCAGGCTAAGTTTCCATCGATTATATCCCACCAACGGTCTGTTGTCCAACCAACCGGGCGTCGTTTGGCTCGTCGATTGACACTACCAAGGCAGTGTCTCGACAGCCTTGTGTCCTTCTAGTGGGCCTTTTTGTGGGGCCCTTTAGAAGTCGTACTCGGGCATTTCCAACGTAAATACAAACCTTAAAAAGTTGTAGACATCCCACATCAGTTTAACCCAAAACAAATATGCGTAACACATCCAAACAGGCTAGGCCCCATCAAGACACACTTGAGCGTCTCGAGTGCTAACTTTTGAATGTCATGGACGTTAACCTCCAAACTTTAAGAAACTCCATATAATGTCTATAAACATCATTATAAATCATTTTAAGACTTAATAAGCTCATGACATACAATATATAAACACACATAGACACATGAGGCACATAGGTGACCAGTCATAAACGTCGTGGTCGTCCCTTGACGTTTGACTTCCAAATAACCTCAAACTTTACACACTGCCTATAAACTATATTATAATTCATTATAGGGCCTTATAACCTTAAGAAAAACATTTTAGGCTCTAGACACCCTAACTCATTTTGGGGGTCTTACAATGCATACTAAGTAAGACCTTAATCATGTATACACAATAAGACCAACACTATGCATATCATTATAACAAGTATGTTAATACCATAATGCCATAAATAATATATATATATATATATATATATATCAAGAGCTACTTGTGCAATGTATAGGTAAAGTCTCATTCCCTTACCAATACTAAGCAACATCTCTTAGGTAGTCATAGTTAGTGTTCATCTTATTATTTCCATTGTTCATTTTACATTTGGAAAACTTTGCATTAATCGACATTAGATCATGTGAGCTAAACATGAAATCTGGTGTCAACCCTTCAAACCGAAAGGAGGGCATCCTACTTTCCAAGGTAGAACACTACATCATGATAGCATCTAGGTGGATCCACTTGCTATGATTCCTATGGGGCACACAGTTAAGGAACTAGGAGATTTTTTCTAGAAACATTGTTTATGCTAACTAGCATTGTAGTTTCCACCTCATGAGAACATCGGGTGAACCTACCTTCTTTTCGGATGGGACACCTCTCATTATCAAGTTCACTTGGTGCTAAGCTCACTTTTCCTTTTTGGAGAGCCTTTAAGTCTTATAAACATTTGTTCTTAAGATAGGCCTTAGGATATTAACCCCTTGTATAACATGTATACAAATCATAGGTTATATGATGAGAATGTCCTTTCATCAAAACCAACATAATGCGAGAATGTCCTTTCACATAATCATAACATAGTCTAGTTTAGAGTACAAATAAGGAAACCATCCAAGAGACTCCATTTACTAGATTATCATCAATATCTTTCATTCATACATTCATGTGTGCACAAATGAGAAATCCTCTCACATAAACACCTTTAGATAACACATATTCATACTTCATTAGTCATATACTTTTCATGCATACTAAGATATAAAGATGCATATGAGAATTATCTTTTCAATTGACACCACGAACATATCATACTCATAGGTATGCATGAGATGTGTGCGTACATATTGGTCATCATGATCACATAATTGCAACAACATTGATATTGAGGAAACCTATCCTCAAAGGATCACAACACCTATACAATATCCCTCAAGTCATGAACAACTCACATATAGAACATTTAGGGACTATGGACCAATATTACATCATAGGCGACAAGAACAAAATTCAACATTGAATAGACAACTCCTAACATGAAAAGGATCACACATTCATATAGGGTTACATAGGTAGGGGTCATTCTACAGTAATATTTATCAAAATCAAACATGTAGACCATACCTTACCCTAACACCATCATTCACATTATACCTCACATTATCTATACACCTAAATTATGATACTAGAATTGAGGACTACACACATAAATTTCATACTCATGATCATCCGACTATGAGTTCACTTTACATCTATTGCCCTCAAGGACATGATCACAACATTTATAGATAGACAAGAATGTAAACACCGCCACCATAAGTGAACCAAACCATACAACATCAATTCACATACTATAGACTAGAAGTTAGGTCAACTTACCAATTCTCCAAACCATGATCATCATAAATCAATCCTCAAAAATTAATAGTCAACTGATATAGATAGAAATAGCATTAAATAGTACATCACAATCTAAGCATAATTCAATTAACATCTTATAGAGATCACAAGACCCACTTTAAGGTTAAATTGAGAGATTAAGGAGATCATAGGTTCTTCAAAAAATTACATTGAAAATCATCTTTAAAACATTTTTTAAAAATCAATTCATTATTAGAATGACTTTGAAACCATTTGACAATGAACTCATGGTTAGATTAGAAATTAGGAACTTTAATCTTAGAAACACATTGGAAAATCTTTGATAGAACTCCTTAGATGAAAGGTTATCCAAATATCCAGGGTAAACATACCTAAATACAAGAAAATCCCACGAAATTTGGAAAAGAATCATGTTGAAACACATCCGCTAGCTTGTTCTTGAGCTTGATCTCCAATGGAGTTCTAGAGAGAGTTTTATTTGAGAGGGAAAGGTTTAATTTGAAGAATGAATTCTAATTTAGGGTTTCATGGTATTAACTAACTTAAAATACCCCCAAAATAGGTAAAATAATCTTCCACCCTCTAATTAGAACGTGGGGTGAATTTCCCACTTTGTTGTGACTTAACAGTGAATTGTAAATGTCATCGACGGACACCATTGATGGAGCATCGACAGAACGATTGCTCGTCCTGGTGCTCAGTCGTCTTGGTCAAAGGCTTATAATTTGGGGGATAATCTCCCACGACTAAGACTAGATCCACGCCTCTTTTGACGGGGCGTCATTTGGTTGAAGGGGCATCGTTTGCAGTCGTGGTTTAAGGTTGTCGTGGCAGCTTTTGGCCAATTGCTTGGGTCTTCCTTAAGGACTCTTGGGGTGGTCCTTGGGGGTTGTGACCCCGACATTTTGACCCTCAACATGACCATATGGATATTAGGGTACCCTTTTATCATTTTAGACTCCAAACAACACTTCAACACAAGACAAACATACAAAGGGACACTAGCACACAAACGACTAGTTTTCAGACGTCTTGGTCGTACTTTGACATTTGACCTCAAACCTCTTAAAACTAACCATTACAATCTGTGATACACCTTATAAACAAGTTATTAACTCTTAAAGCACATGTGAGACTCTAGATTATCCTAGTTTATTTTTAGGGTCCTAACACTATCATATGGAGTTACTTGGTCATTGTATGATGAACTAGTGGTATGTTAGTCTTTGTAAAAATAATTGATAGAATTGATGAAGATTTTTATATTAGATCACAATTTTATACTTTGACATGTCGTAGGACTATATATTAGTGTTACATGTTGAATTAAGTGACAATTTAATTGAATTAATCCCCAAAAAATCATTTTAGGATACATATGTTGCCACATATGACATGTCTGTTGCAATTTTTCCAACGTATCATGCATATGTTTCCATATATGTCACTTCAAAGATGGCTTAATCCATAAATTGAGCGATTTAAGAATGGAAAAATGTCAAATTAAACCATATTTTTATCACATCTGAGGAGTAGCCCTTAGACGTAACCAGCGCATCATTCTCTTTGAGGACTAAGTCTAGCCTCGTAGTTTACATCATTACATTCATAGGTTAAAGTGTAGAAATTTTAAAAATATTTCATTACTTCTGCATTGAGGTTTACATAGACCTCTACATACACATAATATTTATATCGACTATACATAGACCCTTCGTATAGGAAGATTACTTATTCTTCTACTTCTATTGCATATAGAAGTATAAAATATGACATAGTCTCAAAAGCATGTATCATCTCATGGGAATACATAAAGTGATTATCCCTCATAGGGGAGTCAACACCTCATGTGGAACTATAGGGTGAAGCTTCCTCTATGGAAAGTCAACACCTCCCATTGTCAAGTTCACTACGTACTAAGCTAAAAGTCCCTTTTTGAAATGTCATTAATACCTTTATTAACCATTATAGCTTAATGTAGGTCACAGGGTCTACCCTTTGTATAATCATCATCATCATAGCTCAATTAGAATTGCATGAGTATAATCCTCTCATTACAATTCATACATGTAAGTTTAGCACATTTACATAGTCACATCATGTTAAGGCACATGGGTGAATCATAACCATCCTTATAACATTTACATCTTAGCCAACACCTCATAAACCATAGTTAAGACATTTAAATTCTACATCATACCGACCCTATAAATCCTAATACAAGACATACTTCAATA
The DNA here is from genome assembly GCF_001406875.1 of Solanum pennellii. Lineage (NCBI taxonomy): Eukaryota > Viridiplantae > Streptophyta > Magnoliopsida > Solanales > Solanaceae > Solanum > Solanum pennellii. Next base: position 28,899,948 of record NC_028645.1, read on the forward strand.
CAACATCATCACTTAACCACAAGTAACCATAATTGAAGTAAAGAATAGGGATCACAAGATTTACCAACTCTCCTTCATAATCCATCATCAAGGTCTTACCATCAACCCATTAATTCAACCCAATAAGGGTGTAATATCATCACATAACGGCTACCAAAATGATAACAAGGCTAATTGAATCACTACATGACAATCCATCACTAGTTCATAGCCTAAGATAAGAGACATAGGTCAAAGTCATAATCTAGATCAATTACTTAAGAACTAGCATGATAGGACTATAATTTACCCTAATATATTCATAGTTGATACAATATAATCATATAGTAGTAATTCAACTAATAACCAATTCAATTGAACCAACATTACACAATTCATTTCAAGATCATAACCTAGGGTTAAGGGGAATAAGTCATATTCTACAAACTAGACCAATCCATCAAGAAATAACATAATTGAGTTAAAATACATTTTAATATATTCATAATATCCTAAATAAATGATAAACAAAGTAATCCATAACATTTATTTCGAAATTGGAAAAGACCCACATGAAAACTCAACTTTTAAAATCAATTTGATGGAACCCTTTGAGGAAAGAGGTCTCAAAGGTCAAAGAGATCTCATAACTTACTAATTGATGAAGATTGATGGAGAATTTCAACCCTTTTCAGCCCTTGAACCCACCCCTAGCTTTGTTTTCAATGGAGTTCTTCAACTAGAGAGAAAGAAGAGCATAAGGAAGAGAGTCTGGGTTTGTGAATTATGAGAGCTTAGTTTAGTCTAATTAGGTTAGGGTATTTATATAGGTTGTTAATTAACTTATTTAGACTTCCCTAAACCCCTAAATAATTAATTAACCACCCCTTTAATTAATTTGAGTCAACTAAAATCGAGCACCAAAACACAGACCTCACAGACGACACCACGATCAATGGATCATGTGTCCATCGATGGCCACTGTTCCCTTCCGTGATGCACATCCATCGATGAATTCAGAGACTATGCAAAACAGGACCTTCAAAAATTCAGATAAGTGTCCATCGACTGAGGCAATTGACGCCCTGTCGATTGGACCACGAGATGTCTGTGGCATTCGTTGGTGACACTGTCCATTGACAACTTTTAGTCACTTTTGCAAAGGTCCTCCTCAAAGGCCCTTATTTGGTCCTTGTGAGTCATGCCCGGACATTTCGACTATGAACTAACTCTAAATATATTTTAGATACCCTTCCACCAATTTTTATCATTTTTCGATTCCTAAAAGCTAGTCAAATAGGCTAAGGCATGCTAGCACCTCATTGAACTAGTTTCCGGACGTCATGAACGTTTTGATTTCTAAACCTCATAAATGACTTATATTCATTAAAATTGACCTTAAAACAGTGTCTAAACCTTTTGACATCATGTTAGGCTCTAGAACACGTCTTAAATTTTTGAAGTGTTACAATTTTATTGTTTTGGACCATAATTATGCAATAAAATATGTTATAACACTTGGAACAATGATTCACAAGGGTGTTATATAACTATTATATGGAGTTACTTGGTCATTGTATGATGAACTAGTGATATGCTTGTCTTTGTAAAATAATTTCTAGAATTGATGAAGGTTGTTGCATTAGATCATAATTTTGTACTTAAACATGTTGTAAGACTATATATTAGTGTTATGAATTAAATTATGTGACAATTTAATTGAATTAACCCCCAAAAGACCATTTTAAGATATACAGATGTTGCCACATATGATATGTCTGTTGAAAATTTTCCAAAAGAACGTGCATATGTTGTTATATATGTCACTTCAAGGATGACTTAATCCATAAATTGAGCAACTCTGTAATGGTAAATTGTCAAATTGGACCAAATTTTAGTATTTTGGATCATAATTAATCAATAAAAATATGTTATAACACTTGAAACAACGATTTATAAGGGTGTTATATAACTATCATATTGAGTTAGTTGGTCATTGTATGATGAACTAGTGGTTTGATAATCTTTGTAAAAATAATTGATAGAGTTGATAAAGGTTGTTATATTAGATCATAATTTTGTACTTTGACATGTTGTAGGGTACATATTAGTGTTACATGTTGAATTATGTGATAATTTAATTAAATTACCCCCAAAAAATCATTTTAGGATATACATATGTTGCCACATATGACATTTCTGTTGCAATTTTTCTAACAAAACGTGCATATGTTGCCATATATGTCACTTCAAGGATGACTTAATCCATAAATTAAGTAATTTGAGAATGGTAAAATGTCAAATTGGACCAAATTTTAGTAGTTTGGATCAAAATTAAGCAATAAATAGGTTATAAGACTTGAAACAATGATTTACAAGGGTGTTATATAACAATCATATGAGTTACTTGGTCATTGTTTGATGAACTAGTGGTATGATAGTCTTTGTAAAAATAATTGATAGAATTTATGAAGATTGTTGGATTAGACGATAATTTTGTACTTAGACATATTGTAGGACTATATATTAGTGTTACATATTGAATTAAGTGACAATTTAATTGAATTAATCCCCAAAAACCATTTTATGATATACATATGTTGACAGATATGACATGTTTATTGCAATTTTTCCAACAGAACGTGCATATGTTGACACAGATGTTACTTCAAGGATTGATTAATCGATAAATTACGCTATTTAGAAATGGAAAAATGTCAAAAAAATTTTAAAATTAAAAAATTAGTACAAAATACAAAAATGTCTCTTTTTCCCTATTTTGCGAGAAATGCATATATGTAGCCACACATAAGGATTTAATTAATACAGAAATTTAACTACTTCATCTATTTCTAAATCATAACAAATAATTTAAAACGGAAGTGATAGAATTGATGAACAATGCAACAAATTGGTCTTTCTCCCAACAAATGAGGTTCCGACACCCTTCCAAATAAAATCATCGTACAAAATATTTCTTTTGATAATCATCATTACCGATCCTCTCCGATTCTTACTACCCTTCCAACGTCAAATATATCAATTTTTCTTCTCGACCCATTCACCACGACTATCAATACGTATAAATAATTTCTCCATTTATTGTACATGAAAAACTTAATTAAAAAACAACTAGTACTAGTGAAGAAATGTGTAAGTCATATATTGCTACATATGACTATTCTATGGCAAGATATAATTCATATGTTGATACATAAAACTGTTATGTTGTGACAAATAAATTACATGTGACAACATGTGTAAGTCAAATGTTGCAACATATGACTATTTTGTGACGAAATGGAAGTCATATGTTGCTACATATAACTATTCTATTGTGACAAATAAATCACATGTGGCAACATGTGTAGGTTATAGGTTGTCACATATGGCTATTCTGTTGTGAAATACAAATATGTTACTAAATTAAAATATAAATCACATGTTGTGACAAAATGTATAAGTCATATGTTGCAACATATGTCTATTCTGTCGCGATTGAAATAACAACTCAGTTGCAACATATATAACCATCTGTTGGAAACACGAATGTGAAACATTGAAAAAATTGCAGCTACCCATATGATGATGAATGATTTAAAAGGACTATTGATTTTACTTATGAAATTGATGGTGTGACCCCAATCACCTATGAAGTAATTTCAATTAATACAAACTGAAATCTGGTCCACTAATTAGATAAGTTAAATCTAATTCAAGAAGAAGAAAATAATAATAAGAAGAAAACTCAAGGACTAGCAGCCAAGACCAACAATGTATGACAAGAATAAAAAAAATGAAGGGAACGGGAAGAAAGGCAAGCAAGCAAGAACGAAGCAGAAGAAACAGAAAAAGAACAAGAAGAAGAAGAAGAAGAAGAAGAAGAAGAAAAGGAAGACGACTAGAGGTGGGTGGGTGGGGTGGGGGAATCTTTTATTTTCCCTTTTGGTACGTCTTCTTGGTGGCTTCCCTCCTATTTTGGTTCCCACCAAAATTGGTTGAGTTAGGCTTAAATTATTTACCCTTTTACCCTTTATTGATTTCAATTGACCAAACTGTCAACTTAAAATCTTGAGGGCAACTCCACAATCCTTTATCAGTAATCACATAATTATCACATACACTTAATACTTAAGACTTATGTAATGCCCCTTTATTTTGACACCTTAATGTCACCTATAATTCAAAGCCCCAAGCTAACACCCTCTTTTCTTGACTGTTCTATATTTTATTATTATTCTCGTATTATCTTTATTTGATGAGAATGGAGGTGGAAAAAGAAGTTTTAAGGGAAATTTTAGAACTTTTCAACAAAAATTAAATGATTTAATATTATTACATATCTCAAGAAATAAAAATATATAATAAATGTTCAAAAATATCTTCATATCTTTTTTAGTTTATATAATTTATCATAAGATATGTTTGATGATATAATTGTCTTGTTAAAATTGAGTGATATTTTTATGTAGCAATTAAATATCATTTTTTCTAATTTTTTGTACATGAAAAATATAGAATATGATAATTTTATAAAATAACTCCATGTGAAAAAGAATTATGTGAAATTTTCAATAATAAATATTAGTTATAAATTAGTTAAGACTGTTAACAAATGTACACCACAACAACATTATTTATTTCTTTTAGAGACAATCCACTTGTCTGAGGTCAAATGTTCATCACTTTTCGTTATTGTTATTTTGTTACTCTAACAAAATTTATAGAAAAACAAATATAAATTTGAAACAACAATAGAATAATATTGTTGACTATTTGAGAATTTCATTCTTTATTAAACTTCAGCTCCGAAGGCCTTTCTAATTGCCTCATCATTGCAACTGTACAACTTTTTAAGAATTATGTATATATAAATGTTGCATCATGAAAATACAAGTACATCAAAATGTTGGATTCTAGACTCATGTTAAAAAAATATTCTTGAAAATTAAAAAATTTAAAATGAGTCCGACCTAGATTACTCAACGCTCAACAATGACTTGGGACATGAAGAAGAACAAATCTATAATTCTACATTAGTGGAGGCATTGTTGGAGATGTTGGGTTATGCCAAATTCATGAAGGAAGTAGTCACAAACAAGAGAATCATGGTCTTTGAGACGATCAAAGTTTCTCATAATTATAGTTCCATGATGAATAGCAACATGATTATAAAGAAAGAAGATCCGGGGGCATTCACCATCCCATGCACTATCGGTATGCTTCAATTTGTTAAAGCTTTATGTTATTTGGGGGAAAGTATAAATCTAATGCCCTATGCAATCTATAAACAACTTGGGCTGGGCAAACCAAAATCCACAACAATGCATTTTCTTATAGCGGATCATCGATCAAACACCCTGCTGGGATAATCTATGATATATTGGTGAAGGTTGATCGATTTATCTTTCTGGCTGATTTTGTTTTTCTTTATTGTGAGACTGATGCTGAAATTTCTATTGTTTTGGGAAGACCATTTTTTTTGCAACTGAGAGAGCGCTAGTGGATGTTGAAGGCGGAGAATTAAAGGTCCGGGTGAACGAAGATGAGGTCACCTTTAATGTGTCAATGTTAATGGAACACGAGAGTGATTTTCATGTGGTTTTGATGATTCATGAACAATGGCTAGTGTGTTCCATTTGATGTATATGGGTAAACCTCTTGAGGTTGTTCTTGCAAATTATGATGATACCGAAGTTCAAGGTTATGATGAAGTGGACCTTCTATGTCGGGATTAGGAGAACACTCAAGGAATACATTGACGCTAGATATTTATCTAAAGAATTGAAAAGATCCTCCGATCCTACCACACCATCCATGAATGAGATTCCAAAGCTTGAGTTGAAAGAGCTTCCCGCTTATCTTAGATATGCATTCTTGGGGGAAAATAACACCTTTCCCGTAATCATTGAAGCTGACTTGCTTGAGTGACAAGTAAAATTACTTCTTGAGGCGTTGAGAAGGTAAATCAAGGCTATAGGGTGGACTATCGTTGACATCGTGGGAATTCCACCCGACATTTGCACTCTCAAAATTCATCTTAACAGTGAGTGCAAGTCGAGTGTCGAACATCAAAGGAGATTGAACCCACTGATGCAGGAGGTGGTAAAAAAGAGATAATAAAGTGGTTGGATGTAGGTGTGATTTACCATATTGCGGATAGCAAATGGGTGAGTCCAGTGCAATATGTACCAAAAAAAGGGTGGAATCACGGTCTCAAATGAAAACAGGGAACTTGTTTTTATGATATTAGTAACCGGATGGAGATTATGTATGGACTACTAGATGTTGAATTCTTGGACTGAAAAAGATCACTATGACTTTCATGGATCAAATGCTTGATCGACTTCAGAATGTTGATGGTATTACTTCTTGGATGGTTATTCAGGGTATAATCAAATATGTATTACACGGGAAGATCCGGAGAAAACCACTATCACTTGTCCATATGGGACTATTGCTTTCAAAAGGATGCCTTTCATGTTAGGTAATGCCCTAACAGTGTTTCAAAGTTGCATGTTGTCTATTTTCGCTGACATTGTGGAAAATTCAAAGGATGTCTTCATGGATGATACTTTTGATACATGCTTAGAACACCTTGGGCAGGCCTTTCAAAGATGTGTGGAAACCAATCTAGTTCTAATTTGGGAGAAATGCAACTTCTTGGTTAGGGAAGGTATAGTTTTGGGTCAAAAAGAGATCTCAACAGGGATTGGAAGTTGAGAATTCAAAGATTGAGGTAATTTATAAGCTACCACCACCAATTTTGGTAAAAGGTATACAAAGTTTTTTGGGGCATTCCGGGTTCTATTGGAGATTCATCAAAGACTTCTCAAAAATTGCACTCCATTGGTAAGCTGTTGGAGAAGGAGGCGAATTTTGTTTTTGAAGACGCATGTATGGAAACCTTTAAGTGTTTGAAAGTGAAATTAATCTCTACCCAGGTGTTTATTAGCCCAGATTGGTCAAAAACATTTAAAGTAACATGTGATGCAAGTGGGGCTTCATTAGATGATATTTTGGTACAAAAGCAAGATGCTAGTGGGGCTTCATTAGATGATATTTTGGGACAAAAGCAAAGTAAACTATTGTATCCAATCTATTATTCATGTGAAACATTGAATGGTGCTCAACGAAACTACACTATTATGGAGCAAGAATTACTTGTGGTGGTATATGCATTTGAGAAATTTTGGGCATATTTGCTAGGCACCAAAGTAGTAGTTCACACTGACCATGCAACTTTGCGGTACTTAATGGAAAATAAAGATGCTAAGACATAGTTGATAAGATGGGTGTTATTATTGGAAGAATTCGATTTTAAAGTCAGGGATAAAAGAGGTTGCAAAAATTAGGTGGTCGATCATATATCAAGGTTGGAGGGAAAATAGAAAGATGAGCTTGAGCTAAACATAAATGATTCATTCCCAGATAAGAAGCTATTCAAGAACACTCCTATGCCGACGCCTTGGTATGCCAATTTTTCTAACTATGTGATATGTGGGCTAATGCCAGAAGACGTGAAATTCTATAAAAAAAGCAGTTCTTGTTCGATGTCAAAAAATATTTCTGGGATAAACCATATCTATTCACAGAATGTGCAGAATATATTTATTGATGATGTGTGCTGGAAGAGGAAGTCAATAAAATCCTGAAAGCTTTTCTTGCTTCGCCGGTTGGTGGCCATTATAGCGGTGTGCGAACAACCACTAAAATTCTTCAAAGTAGTTACTACTGAACATCTCTCTACAATCGAGCTCTGATATACCGTGGTTTCACGGTATAATTAATACTTTTTCCTTAAGTTTAGTGTGTTCGAAAGTCTTTTTTTGTGCTAATTTTTATATAAGTTTCTCTTTGTTTTGCAGGAAATCTGTCCAAAGCTGAATGCGGAGATTTTGAGTGAAGAAATGCAGAAGAGACCACCTATGGAGCTTATGACGGTCCGTCGTGCTTCTGACTGTCCGTAGGTGGCAGTGTAGTGAAGCTGCTGAAGGAAGATGGGGAAGTCTGACCAAGTGTGGGGTTACGAAGCTTGTGACGGTCCGTCGTGCTTATGACGGTCCGTCCTGCAGTTCGTCATGGAGTTCTGCGAAGTAATCCCAGTACCCAGATTCCAAGAGTTGAAGTGTTTTGAAACGAAGACCCTCGACGGACCGTTGTGCCTATGACGGTCCGTCATCCTTGCCGTCGAGGGTGGTGAAGAGAGCAGTAGAAGAAATTGCATGAGTATGGGACGACGGAGTCCATGACGGTCCGTCGTGACCACGACGATCCGTCGTGAGGTCCGTCGACCCAGCCGCGTTTTGGCAGATTTCCAGCAAACAGAGTCCTTGTTTAATTAGGTTTTTATTTTTTGTAAATAGTTCAAAAAACCTCGTTTTTGAGGTTAGACACCAGATAGTTAGACTCTGTTAGACGTGAGACTCTGAGATTGAGAGACTCGGTATTAGTTAGACTCCGTATTGTTAGACATCATATTATTAGATTTTGTGTATTAGTGTTAGATTTTGAGAATCTTGCAAGTGATTTTTGGTGATTAATCAAGCAACTTTCGGATTTTACTCTTTCTCATTGAAGTAAGTACATGAATTCTTATTTAATATATTTGAATATTGTGTTTATGGCCATGAGTAACTAAACTCCATAACTAGGGTTGTGGGAACCATAGGCAAATAATGAGATAAACCCTAACTAAAATAACAATTCTAGAATAGTGTCTTGCATGTATTAATAATTCTTTCGCTTAGAAGTCTTTTTAACGGATGACCAACGTTAGAACTCGCCTTAATGCTACTTGCCGGACCAAGGAGGTAGATAATAGGAAAAGAATTATTAACATAGATTTAGTGTATACTATCTAATAGGCTAGTATTGATTGGTACGAGGTAATAACTGAGTCAAATATCGAATGCGATGCTTAATATGAGGTAAAGATAAGGGTTAGGAAAGCAACACACGTAGCCGGACCAAGGTGCGGAGTGAGATTTTCTAGATGCCGGACCAAGGATTTAGAAATACATAACTTATCACTTTGCATGCAAGATACTAGGAAAGAATTGTTATAGTTAGAATTATCAAGTTATGAACCTGTGGGGAACACGTAAACCCTAGTTACTTTGATTAATTGATTAAACTCCAACATTCAAAGCTGTTAAGTGTCTCTTTCAATTTCGTTAGTTATTTTCACTCATTTAGAACTAGAAACCCCCCTTTTATTGTTTTTACTTTCCAAGGAAGTCATTGACAAAACAATAGTAATAACAAGTTGAAGTTAAGTCTAGACTATTTTCCTCGTGGGAACGATCCCAACCTCACTAGTTGGGTTATTTACTTGACACGACCGCTTTACTTCTTATTTGAGAAGTAAGTTTGAGCGTATCAAATTTTGGCGCCGCTGCCGGGGAAAGTAGCTTTTAGATTAACTTAAACTTATTACTATAGTTTAGTCGATATTTTCTTAATTTTACTTTGTTTTTTGTTTTTTTTTATTGCAGAACCATCTTCCTAGTATGCCCAATACACGGAGAGGAAGAGAACCCTTGTTTCCCTACGATCACGAATTAGAGCGTACACTACGCAATATGAATCGAAACTTGGGAATAAATGATGATGATCCGAACCAGAACATCCCAGCTCCGGTTGATGTTCATGGTCAGATGTTACCCGATGCTCCGGGTGAACACCAACAGAGGGGACAAAATCCCGTTCCACGGCCCCAAGCATACTACAGAGGCTATGATAACATAGCAGACTCCGATGGGCCACTTGTCTTGCCTCCTCTACCAACAGGCCACACCTTTGTGGTAACTAGTAGCCTGATGCAAATGCTCACTGCCAGAGGTTTGTTTTCAGGGCTACCTTCTGAGGATCCACATGCCCATATAGCTAAGGTAAGGGCAGTGTGTAAAAGTTGTGTGGGGAGGCCTGATTTGGATTTAGATGTAATTGGGCTCAGAGTGTTTCCTCTCTCACTGACGGGAGAGGCTGCTATTTGGTTCACTGAGCTCCCATACAACTCCATCTTTACTTGGAATCAACTAAGGGATGTCTTCTTAGCACGCTACTATCCGGTCTCCAAGAAACTAAACCACAAAGACAGAGTGAATAACTTTGTGGCACTACCAGGAGAGTCAGTTAGTAGTTCTTGGGATAGATTCACCTCATTCTTGAGAAGTGTTCCAAATCACCGTATAGATGATGAGTCACTGAAGGAATACTTCTATCGGGGACAGGATGATAACAACAAAGCGGTGTTGGACACTATAGCAGGTGGATCTTATGGAGAATGCCCTTATGCTGAGATCGCCGAAAAATTAGAGAAAATCTCCCGGAATAACAAAGCTTGGAGTACTAGGAAGTCTGATACAGGGAGAAACACCTTCACAGTGCAGTCCACTCACAACCCAGCCACAGATGAGATTCGCGAAGAAATGGCTCAGATGAGAACTGAGCTTGGGTTGGTACTAAAACATGTCACAGGGGGTGCAGAAAAGATAAATGCTGTCAATTACTTGGCTAAACCACCACCTCCTAATGATGAGTGCTATTATGCGGAGGACACTTATGCAGTAAATGAGCAGACGGGGGGTTTCCGACCAAGCGCCCAAGGCTCAAATCAGGATAATTGGCGCCAAGGTCAAGGGAACCAAGGTCGGAACTATGGTAACTACAACCGTGAGGGTCATTATGTCCGAGATGGAAACTACAACCGCGACAACAACTTTAACAGGGGTAACTATGCTAATAGAAACGACAGGAATGGGCCCTATGTCCCTCCTCAAAATCATGAAGTTACTCCTAGGGATGGTGGAGATAGTATGGCGCGAGTTGAGGATATGTTGCACAAAATGATGAGGAGGTTCGACACTAGTGATGAACACATTAAAGAGTTGAGGTGTGATTTAGCTAGTATTGGGCAAAAAGATGATACACATGCAATTTCGATTAAATAGATCGAATTGCAAGTGGCCCAATTATCTCCGACAGTGAACACACGGCAACCGGGAACAACACTATCCAAAATCCAAAGAATGATGCGCACTGTATGGCAATCACTACTCGGGGTGGTAGGCAAACCATTGACCCACCTATGCCATCTACTGAGGAAAATGCGAGAAAGGATAATGATAATGTGGTAAAGGGTAGTGGTGAAGCAGAGGAAAGTAATGGAAAAGATGCTGAAGTACCTATCAAGGTAATTCCCATGCCTAGTCCACCACCACCCTTCCCTTAGAGATTAGTGAAAAAGACCGAGGATGGTAAATACCGGCGTTTCATAACAATGTTGAAGCAGCTTTCTATCAATGTCCCTTTGGTAGAAGCTCTAGAACAAAGGCCAGGTTATGCCAA